>NC_072000.2:37008920-37301420 GCF_028885655.2 Pongo abelii | reverse complement strand
GATGGAAGGACTTGTGCCTCAGTTCACATTTTACCACCAAATTCCTTAGGCAACTTGGTCAAGTCAGATAACACTTTTACTTTTCTCTTTTAAACGCCTACTTTGCAGTTGTTTTTGGTTAATCATGTAAGAAAGCAGATTTATAAAGAATAAATATTAACATGAAAAGCTTTATAATCTTGCTCCAACACTAATCTGGTTGCTGATGAAGAAGATGTAGTGTCAGGGCAATTTAGTTTGGGAACAGCTGAACACTGGCTCTTATGTACCTGAACTCAGAAAGAAAGGGTCACACTCCTGAACAGGAGCTAAGAGGAGAATGTATAATTTTTGACTCTTCAATCTGCCATCACGATCTCTAGTGTGAACTCCTAGAGCCATATTATGTAACCTACCAGCAAGACCTTAGAAAGAAAAGCCAAATACATTATAACTTTATAAAATAAATTATAACTTTGCCTTTTTAGAAAAATATCTAGACGATTTTTTTTTAGATTGTTTCACATGTGGTTTGGTTTTTAGGGGTAGCACAATTCTTCATATTTTAAATTTGTCTCTAGCTCCTGTTTCTTGAGATTGGCCAATCCAGACAGGAGTGTGTCTACATATATATCCACCTTTGCTGATTTATTGACACATTGGGCTTTTGCTCTTATACTATTAGCTATAGAGGGGCTTAAAGGGTCTATCTTAAACCTGGAGTGGTAATAGCTACCAACATTTCAAAAAGCCTGACTCTCAGGTGGTTTTCCTTAAAACGTGGTCCTAGGGAATCATGCTATGCCAAGGCTTTGGTGTATTAACCTTTGTGATGTATTACATTAGATGGGCCTTGGACACAAGTCTGAGTAGAACAAAACCAAGGTTAAATGGTATGGGGCCTTTTCTGAGTCAAATAACTTCTAAGGAATTTATCAAATATAACTTCTAGAGTGTCATTGGAGAAGTGAAAAATAATACTAGAAGTCATTGTATTCCCTGCTCGAGATTTAGGACAGTTACATTACTTTAAAATATATCTGTGTTCATGGCTGTCAGAAGAAATCCTAACAAAATCCACACATTTGCCACATCCATTACCACTGTAAAGAATTGCTTTGAAATGCTTGCTCTAACAGTTACATGGCTTCAACTTCCTCATTTGAGGCTGGACATTTCTAGTTCTGGACTGAAAGTCTTCCCCCAAGGAGCCCAGCAATGGTGTTGCACCTACCAATTGCAAAGTTCTCACTTGCAATTAAAACTACTAATGGCCAATGTCTATTGAGCACTTAGTGTATTCATATGTGTACGACATGTACTAGACAGTCAAAATGTATATGACTTATCATTTAGTCTACAGAACAGAACTACAAAGCTAGTGTTATTATTTTCTCCATTTCACAGATGAGGAAACCAAGAAGAGAGAGGTTAAAAAGTTTATCCAACATCACGTAGATAGTAAGTAGAAGAACTGGGTTCAAACCCACTAGTTGCTGACTCCAGAGTATCCTTCCTGCTTTCATGCTGCCTGCATAGCTGTGCTCACAGCCAGCCATGGTTTGATTGATAGAAGCAGATGGAGGACGAGCAGCCCATTATATCCATAAGATTATGAGTATAAAATAATTCTGGTTAAATGATCTTTAATATTAATTTAACACCAAAAATCTAAAATAAATAATATAAAAAGGAAAAATTTTATTAGACCAAATTCAAATAGTCACTAGCGCTTGGTATGCCGAAATGTCCAATACTTTTTGCTATAATTTCTTTGATAGACCATGTCACCAACATAGAATCAGCTATCAAAAATAAAATAAGTCTGCTCAATTTCTGGTACTTCCTTTCATAAAATGCACGCTCCTTTCAAATAATCCACTAACCCTACAGGAACTCACAGCATGGAAAGATCACTTCATAGGAGACACATGGCATGACGGAAAACAGCCTCTGATTTGGGGTAAAGCCCAGTTCCTTTGTGGAGTAGATTCTGCATCTTAGACAGCAGGGTAGGAGGCAGTGTTTTACAACCATCATATTTAGTGCAGCTTCTAGATTTGTGGAAGTTTTCTTCATGCTTTGCAATCATTCTTTATAAAAAATACATGGTAATAATGATACCTTCATCTTGTTTTGTGCTTAATAATGAGACGGATAAAAACTGTAGCTGTTCATGAGTACAAAAGTAAGAAAAAAACAGCAAACAAAAAAGGTAAGTCATTTGTTGTAAGAACCTACAAATAAATTAAACCTTGCCTAAGATGTATTGATTTTATGTGGCCTCGCCTGTAGAATAATGTCAAGGGTTCCTGACAATCCATTACATTCAATAGGTAAAATCTCCTTATAACTTTTTTCCCCTTCCTGAACGATGTATAATCTATTTTTTCCTTGATGAAAAAGTAGTGCTTTGTAAGCTTGGAAAAAGTTTCTTTTGATCACCTGTTCAACATCATAGGGAGAAAAATTAGTTATAATGGACTCTAATGATGTGATAGGTCAAAATTCATATATACTTTCTAAATATACAAGCTGAATCCAGCAAAGTGGAGATGATTATTAGGTCATCTTTATTATGAAATTAGAAATCATATGCCAGAGTGAGTGCTTTGCATTTTTCATTTGTGATTTCAGTATCGAAGAAGAAAACAAAAAGTTAATTATAGATTTATGACTAATTTTCAATGAAAAAGATTTACTTCTCAATATCTTCAGATCATTATGGGGAACTCATTTTTTACCGCCAGTACTAAAAGTCACTCCAAAGAAAACATTTAAAAAACAGTTTGTTTCTCCACAATCTAGAGAAATGCTTTTCTCAAGCCTGTAATAAAAAGATTATTTTTTTTACCATGAAAAAAAAGTCTCTGCCTACCCTGATGCCAAAAGAAAACAAAGATAGATGTAACATTTCTCATAGAAGAGCAGATAGACCAATTCTGTTCATCTTTAAACCTGCAATTACTCTGTGTGTGTGTGTGCGCACACTCAGAGTGTTAGCCATGCCTGTCCTCCTCCTGATGACAGCTTGGTAGCAGGAGGGAAATGAAGATGCCAAAAATTTCCTGACAACAAGATTTTCATTTTTAGTGTTTAATAGTTGTGTCCCATTTTGAAATTGGCAATTTAGGGTCCTGGTGTGCCATGCAATGGGTTTCTGCAATTTCACAGTGATGTGACTCTGAGAAGGGCAGTCTGACTGGTGTGAGTTTGGGGGCCTTGCATCAAATCTCGGTGCACGGTCAAAGCCTCCATGCTTAATGATTTCTGGCAGTGGCTGCCTGATTCTCAAGATTTAACCTAGACTTTCTTAGAACATCTCCCATGCTACCACATACCATGTAAGTCAGTGACTACATGGCAGGGTCACTGTGGCGTTAGGAAAGTCCTGACATGCCCTTGGAGTGTAACTTCAGGAGTAGGAATATCAGCTCAGGTAGAAAAGCCCCATACACTAAGAAACCCTTCATTCTAAAGAAAACCGCTATAGCTGTGCATAGCAGTTATTGATACACAGACTGGAGGCAGGCAAATAATGCAGATGCTAGCGTGAGCCTTTAATGCTGACATTGGGCAAACAGTTCTTCATAAATGGATTCATTCATCCATTCCATAAGCTGCCAGTGAACACCTATTATAGGCAGACACTGTGCAGGGTAGTGGAATAAAAAGTAAGTTAGGGCCAGGCATGGTGGCTCACACCTGTAATCCCAGCACTTTGGGAGGCCGAGGTGGACGGATCACCTGAGGTTGGGAGTTCGGGACCAGCCTGACCAACATGGAGAAACCCATCTTTACTAAAAATACAAAATTAGCCGGGCATGGTGGTGTATGCCTGTAATCCCAGCTACTTAGGAGGCTAAGCAGGAGAATCACTGGGAGGCAGAGATCACACCATTGCACTCCAACCTGGGCAACAAGCGCAAAACTCCGTCTCAAAAAAAAAGTTAGGTCTAGTCGTGTTTATAGTCCATGACACTTATATGTGGACATGCCACAGAGGGATGTATGTACAGGTGCTGGAAGCCAGAAAAATGATCTAATGCTGCATAAATGGGAAGGGAACATGTCACAGAGAAGAGGATCTCAAGGATTAGAAGAAATTCTCCAAGTTGGCAGGGAGTGGGCAGAGGACAAAGAAGCCAAAGACCCCAACAAGTCCAGGGAAGGTGGGCCTCTGGAGGGTACATCAGTAGTTAGATTGCTCATACAGAACATTACATCAGGACTATGTCTGATAATGGGTGCTGGTGGTGCTGGTGAACAGTTAGAGGAAGGCTATGATTGATTAAACTTCAAAACTGAGGCTCAGGGAAACCTGTTGGGAGATCACTGCAATTGTCCAAAGCAAGACCCTCCCCGCTCGAGCCTCTGGGTCTGCAGCCTCTACTCCTTCCTTTCTATCCGTAAACGAACCCAAGGCTTTTACATCTCGAAATGATACCTCTCTTCTAGTCTAAAATTCCCCTTGCTTTTCTTCTTCTCACTCTTCTTCCTTCCCAGCTAAGCTTTTGGAAAAGCAATCTAAGCGTCTTATCTCTACTTTCTCACATCCAATTCCATCGACAACTCTCTGTAATCTGACTTCCATATGTCCTATTTCTCTGAAACTGCTAGCCAGAATCTCCACCAATCTCCTAATTCTCAGATGTGATCGGCATATCCCAGGCCTCTTTCTACCTGGCTCCACAGTATTCAAAATTACTGACCATTCTTATCTTCTCAAAACACTCACCTGTCTTTAAATGGCACAATATACGCCCTTCTGTTTCCTTTCTTCTCTGTCCATATTTTTATAAAAATCTTACCTGGGCCCCTCTTTTCTCCACCAGCTGTGTAACTCTTCTTGTGTGATACTTTCCTCAAACCAGTGCTTCTCAAACTTGAGCATATATCAGAGTCTCTTAGAGGGCTGGAATCTGATGACAGGATCCCTCCTTCAGAAATTATGATTCAGTAGGTATTGGGCAGGGCTCAGAATTTGCATTCAGAAAAACAAGTTTCAGGTGATGCTGCTGGCATGGGGAACCACACTTTGAGAACCACCACCTTAAACAATCTTGTCTATGCCTGTGGCTTTGGCTAATAGCAAGACTGATGATTCACAGCCACGGATATTCCCAAGTCTCTACCACAATGTTCCACAGGCATTGAAAACTTAACCCAATTCAGCCTAATTGAATCTCCTTTGATCTTTCCTCTCCATATCCCCAAACCCATTCCCCCGCCTGTATTCACTGTCTTAGAGAAGAGCACCTCCCACCTCACGTCGCAAACTCCTAGGAATTGCTGGCTTCATAATTCTCTGATTTACATACTACTCCCGCTGCTCTCTGTTACTGTCCACATCTGGGCACCCCCCGCCCGCCTTTTTTTTTTAAACATGGACTATGGCATCAGCCCCTAAATGATCTCACTGGTTCCAGCATCATCTTTCAAAAATCTATCCTCCACATCACTCGCAAAAATAATCTCCCTTAAATGTCACTTGGAGCAGTTCACTGTGTGTAACCTCATTTTCTGTCCCATCCTCACAGAACTCCTAAAATGCAGGCTACTGATTTACCCACAGCAAATCGGTTCCTTTGGCCCCGAACAACCTGTTAGAGTTAGTGGCTCCCCTAATGCCAATAGACAGTGCACGTATTAGGGGTAATGCTGACATTTTAGAAACACCATGTATTTAATTTTACTAGCACTAGTGCCTGGCAAAGTGCAAGGCACCCTGTAAGAACAAACGTATTTTGTTGTTTTGACCCAATTCGAGTTTCCAGGGAAGAAATAAGCTATTTCTGAAATCTCAGGCATTGTTATATCCCCTTAAAGTTCTCTGGAAACTAAATTGGCTCTGAAGGGAGAAAGCAGATTATATACAGCAGTCATGTGCCACAAAACAATGTTCTTTTTCTTTTTTTTTTTTTTTGAGACATGGTCTCACTCTGTTGCCCAGGCTGAGTGCAGTGGTGCAAACACAGCTCAATGCAGCCTCAATGTCCTGGGATCAAATGATCCTCCTACCTCAGCCTTTAGAGGAGCTGGGACTACAGGAGCATGCCACCACAACTGGCTAATTTTTTATTTTTTGTAGAGATGGGGGTCTCACTATGTTGCCCAGGCTGGTCTCAATCTCCTGGGCTCAAGTGATCCTCCTGCCTTGGCCTCCCAAGGTGCTGGGATTATAGGTTTGAGCCACTACTGCTGGCAATAATGTTTCAATCAACAAGGGACCACATGTAGGACAGTAGTCCCAAGAGATTATAATACTGTATTTTTACTATGCCTTTTCTATGTTTAGATACGCAAATACTTACCATTGTGTTAAAGTGACCTACAGTATGCAGTACAGTAACATGCTGTACAGGTTTGTAGCCTAGGAGCATTAGGCTAGGTGTGTAGTAGGCTATGCCATCTAGGTTTGTGTAACTACGCTCTATGATGTTCCCATAATGACAGAATTGCCTAATGATGCATTTCTCAGAACATATTCCCATCATTAAGCAACACATGACTGTACTTTCTCTATGGATGATCCTGGTTATCCTACCAACACATAATCCTAGGTACTTTTTATTTCAATGATAGATACAGATGGTATTAGTTTTTTTTCAAATAAGTTTGCATTCGAGGATATCAATTACATACAGTCATCCCTCAGTATCTTTGGGGGATTGGTTCCAGGACCCACTGCAGATTACCAAAATCATCAGATGCTCAAGTCCCTTATATAAATTGCATGGTATATGCATATAACCTAAGCATATCCTCCCTATACATTAAATCACCTCTAGATTACTTATAATACTCAATACCATGTAAATGCGATGTAAATAGTTGTTATACTGTATTGTTTTTAACTTTGTATTATTTTTTATTGTTACAGGATTTTTTTATTATTCTCAATCCATGGTTGATTGAATCCGTGTATGCAGAACCTGTTGATACAGAAGGCTGACTGTGTTCTTCAGCAAGCTTGCCCTATAGGGATGGAATGATGATTTGGGCTCTATTTCTGGCTTAGCTACAAGCCACCCAAACTCTATGGACTAAAGATCTTTTCCTATAAAAGAAGATATTTGGCTTACTTAGGTCATCTCTTGAGGGCAGTTTTCAGCACATTAGTTTGGCATGATGACATACTCTCCAGTATGAATTGGTAAAAAAGAAGGTTTCCTCTGCATGAATGCATGAGTAGTTAAGAGGCAATGGAGGAATGTAGAGAGCTGTACAGGTAAAGCAGCACTTCTTGTGCATTACGAACTGGACTTGGATCTGTAGATCTGTGGAGAGGTGAAAAGGCCCAAACCATAGACTCTGTGGCAAGGATGGCAAATGGAACCCAGCTCCACCTCCCGGGGTGGGATACTTCAGTTATCCATAGATAAAAGAGATCACTGAAGTGAAATGAATGTTATAAATACAGCAGTTAACTTTTTAGCAATTTGCATTTTTGGACACAGTGTCCTCTGAGTGTCTGTTAATTAATTCCCTTGTTTCTAATGTCTTAAGTCAACATTTTAAAAATTATAGTCTGAAGACCACCTGCATCAAAACTATTAGTTTTAAAATGCTTATTTCCAGGCCCCAACCCAGACACCCTGAATCACAAGCTCCCCAGGTGATTCTTATGAATATCGAGCTTCAAGAACAACTGTTAAATGAAAAGAACCCACTCAGGTAAGGCTAAAGTTGACACGCTTAAACTCACATGGACTTGGTCAACACCTAGAAGGTCACCAACTGGTTCTTTAAGAAGGGATTACCTTTGCCTTCTTCTGCTAGTTATCAGTTACACAGATAATATCGTTAATCACAGCTTGCAAGACTAACCAGTCTTTCACAATCTATTTTCAACGTGAAATCGTCATAAGAGATAGTGTCTATGCCAAGGTCTCAGATCATATTCGCCAGATTCACTACTACTAGCTGGGCAGCAAGGAAGAGGATTCAGTGCCCCAAAGAGACCTTTTTCATGCAACACATGCAAATGAAGGATGCAATTAATTAAATACTTCTTTGACACTGCCCAAACTCAAATGTATCCTGCTGCTGAACCTTCCCTTAGCTTGTTGCCACAACCATCAAATACAAACACAGTGTAGGGAAGGGTCACTGTAATATGCAATACAATAAATATATCAGTGGAAGACCAACATTAAAAGAGTTATTTGCTAATGGGCACCATGCCAGGGTTATTCAGGCAATGCTGCCTGCAGAATTCCTAAGCTGAGTTCACAAGATACAGATCGATGCACCTCCAAAGAGAGTCTATATCAATCTCCATTTCATTCATTAGCTCCCACTTCGAGCTGGTTGGCTGCTAGTTAACTCTTTAATGTGGGAGAAACTGTCAGTGTAAAGGCCACTGGGACACGTGCTCTTCCCAGCTGTACTTGACCTGTCAATATTTCTTGCAGCAGACTGTTTAAACTGGTACGGCTAATGGCAAAATGGAGACCTATGGGGTTTTGAAGGCTTTCATAGCTTTAGAATGGCTTACCATCCAATAGCAAACATTAGTAAATTCATCCCATTGCTGTATTTCTGCCTGTGTCTTACAATCCAGGTGCACACAAACTAGGATAAAATTATTTTCCATAGTTCTATTCTTGAACTCAAAGGTATTTTAGACTACACATTATGTAAATGTGGGCTCCACTACAATGAGATACTATCACACCAAGGACTTGGCTGCAGTGGAGATCATTAGTTTGTGATTCAGCTCTAAAGAAGCTCCAAACAATGAGAGAAGCAAAGCAGCACTTTCTATAAAGTTAGGATTCATTTTCAATTTGTATTGGTCCAGGGACAACTTTATTGTTGCACAGTGGAAGAAGCTGGATGCTCAGGGGGACGCTTGGTGCATGAACTATTTCAAGCCCTTCTGAAAATGTAAATAAGAGCCCTAAAACATAAAGGCATAATTACCAAAACAAAGAATAGTCTCAGACCACCAGGAATAGCTGGCTTCGCTTATTTTCTTTCTACAAATATTGAATTTACTAATTTCCCTTGCCTTACTGTTGAATAAAATCAATTTTCTCAGTAGAGCTGATCTCTGCTTTGTTTGAGGTTAGATGTGAAGTTGATATGCATCCTTAGATATACTGTTTGGGAGAAAGCCTTGAATATTTAACCCGACGTCACAGCAAGCCCTCCCTTCTCCATCCTGGGGGGGCATATATTGATTCATTATTTGACAATCAGGATCCTCCATTGGTTAATTGACATGTTTGGAATTCATGGCAAGAAAATCTGTGCATTATTTTAAAACTCCTGTCAAATTGTTTGTAGATATGGTTTGATAACAACACCTGTTTTTTCCTCTCTTGGCCAATACAATCCATTGAGAATCCTGGCTTAAAAAATTTCCCTGCAGAATTGTCAAACATATGTATTTGTATTTCATTACTTGGGTAACAGCTGATTTGCCAAGTTCATTTACTACTAGTTGCTTCTCAAACATCTCAGTGGGATAATTAAGGAATACTAAGAACTGAAACTGTACTAAGTTAGGAGGGGGCTGGAGCCATTGCCGAAATCCCAGTCCTGATTAAACTGCTGTCCAGAATTAAACATTCAGTAACGGAAATTCTCTTTTCTTCCTTTACTCATCATCAAGGAGACAGAGCTTTTCCACAAGTTGTGCAAAAGAGACCCCCCTCAAATTATCCACTCCAAACAGATCAAAATCCGGTAGACTTTCAAGTGAAAGATATTCAAACTCAAAATTGACTTGGTAATGGTCTAAATGGTGCTTTCTCTCAGTGGATATATATGTGGGGAGACAAAGTAGATAGGAATTCCAGGAATATGTCCTGGAACAGAATAAAGAAAGGCCAGGCATAGTTCAAGGTTATGGCTGAACACAACAGCACCGATGAGAATTTGGACAGCTAAATACCCTCTCTTGAGAAATTGTGGATGTGAAGAATTCTAAAGAATGCTGAAGTATGATAGCATTAGAGTTTAAATGCTCTCAAAGAATCTTGCTGGCTCATTGCACAAAGAAAAGAGATATTTTAATCATGAGCTATCTATCATCACTTGAATTTGAATGCCTGTTGTTTGAAGTCACAAGCTACCGAGTCCTGTGATGTAGGTTTTCAGGTCTAGTGCTAGAATAAAAATGGTATGAAAATGGAAAAAAAAAAAAATAGAAAAACAAATGGCTGTGGACTTGACGGAAGATACCGCGTCTGAAATGCTGTCCCTTAAATTTGGGACAAGAAGTAAGGATCATAGAATGGTGAGTTTCTCAGACTCTTTCCTCTGGAGAAAATGAGAATGTATGAGAGACTAGAGGGAATGTGTTAAAAAAAAAACAAAAAAAAAACCATTGAGGAGTACAAGACCCACTGTTATCATTAGTTTCTTCAGTCCATCAGTTTTTCAAGTTCATACACACACTATAGAAAAGGATATCCAGGATGCAAACCAAAACTTTGTTTCAAGTGCAGGCACCAAAAGTAGTAGATGGCTGAATTCTCACCGGAACAAACTCTAATGTGAAAGGGCAATTCTGATAATGATCCTCACTTATTTCTCTTTCTTCCTACAGCAATGTATATTCCTTCTTGACATATCACTGATAGACTCAAAGGGGTGGTTAAGAATTCCTTTTAGAGAGATCCACCTGGTTTTCTTTTTTTTTTTTTTTGAGATGGAGTCTCGCTCTGTCACCCAGGCTGGAGTGCAGTGGCGCAATCTCCCCTCACTGCAAGCTTCGCCTCCCGGGTTCACGCCATTCTCCTGCCTCAGCCTCCGGAGTGGCTGGGGCTACAGGCGCCCACCACCACACCTGGCTATTTTTTTTGTATTTTTTAGTAGAGACGGGGTTTCACCGTGTTAGCCAGGATGGTCTCGATCTCCTGACCTTGTGATCCACCTGCCTTGGCCTCCCAAAGTGCTGGGATTACAGGCGTGAGCCACCGCGCCCGGCCCGCTCCACCTGGTTTTCTATCAACTATGCCTTGGATGTTCATGGGGAAGGTATTATTGCTTTCCCAAAAGTGAAAAAGTTACTGAACTTAGTGCTGGCATGATCTTGTTTCTTTCTATTTCATTACGTGAGAAAATGGTATCGTTTTCTTACTCTCTCAATACCCAGAAGCCCAGGCTTAAGGAAGGGGAAACAGTTCAAACTCTTCAAATAAAATAAAAGTAAGACAGAAGAGCCGGAGAGCTTCTCTTGTCACATTTCTACAATTTCCAGCTTTCAAGCCGCCACTTACAAGCCACTTCCTGACATAATCTTTGGGCTTAAACACGTGAAACAGTGGACCAACCAGCTTAATAAAAAGACAAAGATGATATGCAACTAATGGACAGAGCATCGCAACTAGGTGTTAACACATCATTCATTGAACTAAATGCTCTTTCAAACTCTGCAGCAGAAACAATTAAAGTACTGACGGCAGTCTTAAGTTGCTTCAAATTGTCTGGCACAATTGATCCACAATTATCTCTGTACTCCCTGAAGCCCCCAAATGCTACCTTCTTCATTGACTTTAAATTTTCTTCACAGTTCTCCAACCTGTGTCCTGGCATACTGAATATCTGACAAACTGAATATCCTTTGGAGAAGCCCATTGTGATAGATCTAGGAATCCTAAATATTCTATTAAAAATCTGAGCTGTATGCCCCTTGAATGCTTATAAGCAGATCTCCATAGCAAATCATATTGATTTTAAAAAGAAATCTTACTCTTTTAATAAGAAATCCTATTGAGAATTTAAAGATGAGAGTTAAACTGTAAGACAAAGAGATAACAAACCATTTTTTCCACTAGCTTCACAACACAACATATGAGAGAATTCTGTGATACAGGCTTTATGGCAAAGAGGCATATTCAACTTCCAAAGTGTGAACTTTAAAACCACTCATAACTGGTGTGGTCAAGGAATTCTGTTCACCATGTTCGCATTTTTGGGTCCAGTCTCTGACGGCCAATAAATACACTGCTGATAAGTGATTTTCTTGAGGGTTTATTTACATGGCTCTTTGGACATCTCTTTGTTGGAAAGGAAAACTCTTAAGTGGCCAATTCATCAGTATCTCTGTGAACATCCTGTGGAACACAGCATATCCAAATGTGCTTTGCTTTTAAAGCATAGTGAAAAGGAATTTGTTTTGGAACATAGGCACAGATGTGTTCATCAACACTAACTTATATAAATAAATATCTTTCTAATATGTTTTACCCTAATCTTTCTCCTTTTTGTTGTTGATGTTCTAGTAGGAAACTGTGCAAAGTTATGTGCATGAAAAACCTTCAGGATGGAGAGAATCAGCTGCCTACCTTGAACTACCTTGAATAAGGCTGCCTTTGCTCTAAGAAAACATGAAAAGTCTTCAACTAAAAACTGAAAAGTCTTCAACTATTATGTGAGGATCTGCAATTGGGGTCTATGCCGTAGTGATTCAAGATCACTGATATAACTTAAAGTCTAATTTTTTTTCAGTTAGGTGCATCCTGATACAGAAATAGTGAAGAGTATTTTAGCTAGGACCCAAAATTGCCAAGGTTCTTGGAACTTCACAAAGGTCAAAGCTTGAACTGTGTCTGAAGAGGGTATCAGAATGCATCTTTATTCAGTACCATAGACTAAGAAAGAAAAACAACTTTATTTGTATGTTATGTGAGGAATCTTTTTCATGATCTCACATTTGTTATCTTAGTTCCGTCTCCTCAACAATGCTGTGACCCAGTGTGGATTCCCATGGATCTTATTGAAAATGTTTATTAAAACTGCTACTTGACAGAAACTTTATAATTTTAGACTAATTTCTCTCCATCCTCTCTGAATAAAAATTCACACGGTCATTGAATTTTTATGTGACAATAATGCATATACATATATGTATAAATATATATAATACTCGAATTCTTTGATGCTTTGCGTGGCTTGGAATAAATGTTACTATTACAGAGGATATGGTTGAAAGAAGTTTTGAGTATAGTACCCTTAAGAAACATACCAATATTTAATACTGCAAGCTCCACTCCCACTTCACGGCACTCCCAATTCCTTTTCTCCTATTTACTTTTTATCTTTCTTTTCCCTTTGTATGGATAACCTCAAATACTGAAAAACTGATGTATTTGGTTTCTTTTCTACTTATTGTCTATCTCCCTCCACTGGAATATAAACTCCATACAGGCAGGAAGCTTTGCTTTTTTCACTGGTGTAGCCCCAGCACCTAAAAATGGTGCCTGTCACATGGTGGGTGTTCAGTAAATATTTGTTAACAAGTGAGTAGCATCATTAGCTTAATACAGGCTAGCAAACATTGAATGATGTTGTCATTCTGTGCTTCCATGATGCTATCTTTCCCAATAAGTTAATGATGGCCCAATAGTCTACGTTTCATAATCACCCTGGGGAATATTGCTAAAGGTGTTAAGTATTAATTGCCTCAAACACAGTGGGAGGTATACATCCCTGGAGAATTTTTAAAGTCTTGTAAAACATCTTGTACAAGAAGCACTGAATTTCATATATATTCAACATTTGGGATATTTACTTATCATCTGTAAGAGAAAGGCAAATTTTGGGAAATCAGTGACCACTTCTGGAACTCAATATTGTAACCACATGCAGTCCCCCTCCAAAGGTAAGTTTTATACAAATATTACTTTCAATACAACAAGAAATTTTAATATTCTTAGATGTTTGCAGATTCATATTCATTTTCATTCCCTCTCCCTTTGTCTCTCTCAGCATAGACGCACACATGATGTGGGAGAAAGCACTGCCAGAAAGATCCTGACATAAACGTATACATGCAAAGAGGGAAGGGGTAGAAGTCAGAAGTTCTGGGTTGTAGTTCTGGTTTTGCTATTATCTAGTCAAGTGATCTTGGCCAGTTAATTTCTCTTTGACAATTCCGTTTTATCATTGGTTAACCATTTAAGATCCTTTCATTCTCTAACAAGTCTATAAGCCCACAAATGGAAGACAGAAAATGAAAGTGAGAAAATAAAGTTTACTTTTATAAATGATTCCAATAGCCTTTCATTTTTTGATGGACTGAAAAATCACAAATTCTCCTATTGCTTTATCATTTTCCATTCTTTAAACCCAAATGTTATTATTATTATTTGGAGACAATATGGGTTAATATCTGGTCCCCTAACTCACAGCATTACCTTTGGTGAAGAACTATGTTGCTTATAGAATTAATCAGAGGAAATTTCAAAATAGTTTATAACATCAATCTCTTTGACAACATATCTAACCGCTTATTTCATCTTGCCTTTGGAATAATGTCAGATAGAAACATCTAGATATCTTTGGGCAAAGCTTGTTCTAACACCTGCTTTGTTACCTCCTCTGCTGGATACAGTTGTTCACCAAAAACAAGCCAGTGTGGAGAATTTCATTAAAGTACCTCTGTGTCTTTAATCAGCCTGAACTCTCCTGCAGCTTCTTCAAAGGGATTCATCCCCATTTGTCACAAGCAAACCAAGGTAGCAGCTCTCCTGTTGTTACGGCAAAGGAAAGATATTTCCCTATTTGCAGCAGAATTTCCTATATGTTGACTAACTGGAAAAGTGGTCTCTGCTATCGTGTTTATGCCTATGGTTTTATGCTCAGAATTTAAAATAAGCTGTTGATATTTGGGATGGCTTAGGCCAATTTATATTTTATATTTTAATTAGTCAAGACAACAAGGTAATTATATTATTCCCATTTTAAAATCTAAGTAATCAAGGCAGAGCAAGTGCCAAGGTCACCAATTAGGTCCATGGTAAGACCAAGATTATAACACAAACACTGTTGGCACATTATTTATGTTTCTAATTAAATAAAAGGTCATGTTACGCTAAGACAGACCCTACACAGTCAAACAGAAAACATACTGGATGGGAAATCAAACAATATGGATTTTACCACTTATTTAATATAATACCTTATAGGTAGTTATCCAAGTTCTGACTGTATTCATTCAATATTAATTTATTTAATAAACAAATACCCACTGTGCACACATACATGCAAGAAGTAGGCAGGAAGTAGTTTCAAGGCAACACATTGACAAGAATGTGTATAAACTAGATGCACAAAACTTAGAGAATTAAACAAATGATGATCTGATGAGGCCTTTGCTGGTCTGACTGCTTTGAGTTAACTGACATCTGGTCCTTTCATTCAAACTGAAGCTGACATAATTTACCAAAATATAAGGATGTTTCGGATTTGTGAAAACGCATTTAAAACTTTTTTCTATGTATCAGTTTTCCTATGTTTAAAATAAGATGATTAATATTCTGCTTTAATTAATAGAATGAAAAAAAAAAAAACTACATAGTTCTTCCCAAGTGCTTTGGGGGCATTCTAAACCAGTGGTTCTCTTTATTCTTTATGTCAAGGACCTCTGAGAATCTCATAAAAGTTATAAAACTTTACTCAATTATAAAAAATAGATGAACAAAATTTTATATCAATTTCAGAGATTCACAAATCCCCCAAATCCTATCCAAAGATCCCCGGTTAGGAACCTGTGTCCTAAACCAAATGCAACACAACTTCGGGAGAGCATCCTCCTTTGATATGGTGATCTTGATTCTAGCTCTACAATCCATTTACTCCACAAATATTATTGAACACCTAGTATCTGTCACATGCTGTTCTAGGTGATGGGATATCTCAGGGAACAAAACAAAGTTTCCCCATCCCAGGAGAGTGTGAGACAGACAATCAACAAAAGCAATAACTGAATTATATGGTATGCCAGTAGGTGGCAAGTATTACGGAAAAAAAATAAAGTCAGAAAGTGGTTTAGGCGTGTCAGGGAGCTTGGGGGAGGAAGTTTGCAATTTTAAATGTGGTAGTCTGAGAAACCTCACGGAGCATGTTACATTTAAACAAACACTTGGAAAACGAGAACAAGCAATGCCATATCTGGGAAGAGTGCTCTAGGCAGAGGAAATAGGAGTACCTGAGGAGGCCTTTTAGCATTTCTTTTTAATTTTCTTACAAGTGAAACATGAGGTTTATTATCAATTGATTCATTTGACAAATAAGTAAAGAACAAAATCATATGAGGTTGCCTGAATTATTAAGAGAGGGCAGTGCCCAGTGAGGAGGCAGGATGGCTGGATGGAAGTGAAAGACAACGAAATAATAGGAGATAACAGCAGAGAAATAAAAGGTGTGTGGGGAGGAGGCCTTGGCATGTCACAGAGGGCTTGCAGCAATTTTGGCTTTTTCTCTAAGATGGGAAGGCCTTGGAGAGAGTGGAACAAAGTGACAAGATCTGACTTATGTTTGCACAGGACCATAGTGGTTGTTGGGTCGGGAGGCAAGAGAGAAAGCAGAGGCACCCATTAGGTGGCTGCAGTAGACATGCAAAGAGAGATGATGCGACCTGAACTACAGTGGTAGCCGGGAAGGGCTGAGAAGCAGTGAGACTCTGGATGTATTGTGAAGCTGCTTCCAAATGCTGATGTATTATACATAGGGTATGGTCAAATATGCCTCCAGTGTTATTTTGGCCTGAGTTGTCATTCACTTTGACTGCAGAGGAAATAGGGTGTGACGTGGTAGTAAGGATGATACAAGAATTTGAAGGCTTACTGGGATACTGTCATCCACTGTCCATTCTACTTTGTGGGCTGATCTGAATTTCTCTACTTTTCTCTATGACCAGTATTTTTAGCAAAATATTGAGCTTAATATTTTTACTGTTACACTTTATAGCTGGATGGATCAGACTCTTCCCATAAAGCCTTCCTTGACTCTACTAGCCTCCTCTGGATTCACAGTCCAGTTTGGCCATGGACTCGTTGTTTATAAAACTGTTCCCTTCATGTTATTGTAGGTCTTGATATTTTACCCCCCGAACTAGACCTTAACGTCCAAAAATGCAGTAGTGTGAAGTGGTAGTAAGGATAATAAAAGAATCTGAAGGTTTACTGGGATACGATCCCACTTCCAAGCCCTCCTTTGCATCTCACCAAGTATACCTAGCATGGTATTGGGTGCCGGGCAAGTAGAATTACTTAATGCATTCTTGACTGATTGGGAAAAAAATCTCTGCAGAGTTCTTCCTTATAGCAACTTCCCTTCTTTCATTTTTACTCTCAACTATGAAAATGGAACAGCTTGAGACATCAAAGCTTTTTACAATTTGATGAAGTTTGTATAATCGGTGAAAAGATAAACCACATGCACGATATTTGCGTCTCAATACATTTCCTGAGCTGCAATCTGGATGGGAATAACTGAGGCCAACACTTGGGCAAACTCAATGGGATCTAAAATTTTGATTAATGCTACGACATTCATATTATTTATGTCTTTGGGAGGGGATCAACGTTTAAAGATCTGTCAAATCTGTAGAATTTTAGTGTTTGTTCCTTTTACTATTTCTTTTTAATTTTCTCATGAGGGAAACATCAGGTTCATTATCAATTGATTCTATTGGCGGGCAGTCAAGTAAAGAACAAAATTCTATATGGTTGCCTGAATTATCAAGGGACTAGTAACTTCATCATGTTGGCACAGTAGAAAGCTGTTAAAGATTATAGTAAATGTTTCTAGCACTTTCAGTAAAATGGCTTTTTTTTAGGGTTTATTTTTCCTGTTAGCTATACAGAAATCCGCTTTCTTATGGTTCCACTTTATTGATGCATCCCAATCTTGGACCCAGTAGACTTTATCTCATCTGTTGTATCTAACTAATGTTTATTTCTTTGCTCTTAGAACCGACTGGTAATCAGAGAGTTCTGAGACTGAGAACAGTGGTTTTGAACATTAGGAGAGAAAACTTGGGAAGAGAAATGGGTGAAGCAGACAGATTGCCACTTCACATCATTTCTGCTCAGGCTGCTGGATACTGGTCATTCACTGCGCCTTTCAGAGTCATTAAAATTTACCTATTTTAAATTCTGACACTGGACCTTTCTGGCTCTTTGTTTCTTTTCTCCCTCATTATGGGCTCCAAGCAGGAGTTTATTTCAAATTACTCTCCATTGCAGAAATGGCATTTTGCACTGTGTCTTTTTCTGAGTGACCTTTCCCCTGTCAGAGTTTCTTCATTTCTAAAACTTGACTGCTTCAAAGAGAGAGGATGTGTGTGAATTTCGCATTTACTTATGTTTTTCTCTTCTTTCATTTTTTTACCCCTTGTAGTTTGCTTATTTAAGTTTTGATAAGGAAAGAGATATTTCTCTAATTTGTGAGTTATCCAGGTCTTTTACGGCTCATTGCTCACTTTGAGGTAATCTACAGATGGCTACCACATCCATCAGAAGGGAAAGATAATTATGAAAATCCATATTAGCCAATTTTGGTACTTACTAGCTATTTATATAAAAATTTAACCATAATGGGGGTATTCAGATAGTTAAATAAAATTAGATTCCTCCATTATAATACTAAAATGCACTTATGTTCTGCCTCTTATCATAAATAATTTTTAAATACACACACAATGATACAAGGTATGTGGACTATTAGAACTAGAGGGGAGAAGAAATCCTGGATTTCAAACTCATCTAATATGATTTTTACATAAACACTTTGGCATCCCTATCTTTTAGCTGGCAGAAAGTATTTTTTGACAGTTTAGACGTTCAAAAATTAGAAGTTAATATCACATTTAACACTTTCTTCAAGCCTAGACTTAAGTTTTATTTCCTTCACGATACTTCCTCCTAAAGTATGTTTCAAGGTGTCTGTAAATATGGCTTCTTCTTTTTATCTTTTTAAGAGTTCCACATCCATCTCAATTTTATCTTTATCATCTTCAATCTCACCTTTTCACATATTGCAGTTAGAAAGTTTGTCAGGGCAGCAACTAAGTCTTAAATAACTTTAACTTAGGCCATGGTCATTAGTATAGTTCTTGTTACCTAGTCATTTAAATGACTCATTTGTAATGACATACATGTGCAAACTTTTTACTAATGGTAAAGCATTCTCATATCTGGCCAGACTTAGTTAGATGACATATAAACCTCATGTTAGCTTTAGGTTTCTCAGAAGCATCTGTTAGCCAAGATCTCACGTACCAACCATTTTCTGGACCATCCTTTGTTAGATATTTGACACTCTGAGAAAAATGATTGCCTGTTTATTAGTCAAGTTGAAATAGAATAAATCAATAAGGCCAACTTCTAGCCCAAATAAATAAATAAATAAATTCATAGGCCAAGTAAACCTAAGAATGGGCATAAAACATATATTTGGTGCATTATAACTGTAGGTTGTATCTATTAATGTTGATTTTTGAAATTAATTTCAAATTAATAGTTAAAATGAGGAAGACTTTATCTGAAGTCAATTTATTCCAGAAAAATACTTAACATTCATCTTTGCCATTTCTTTGAAATCAGTCTCTTTCTATATTTGCATATTTTTGTGAATGCACACATATATACAGCACATACACTTCCATCTTCCTGTTCTAAGAGAAACACGCCTTTCTTTTCAAATAAAGAGTTTTTCTTTTTATGGGTATAAGAACAGAAGTGAGGGAATGAAGGGTCTCTACAGTCCCATTTTCATAATAGAATTCTGTTGTTCTGGAATGATTTATTTTTGAATAAGGAAAAATGTAAGGAACTTGGAACAGAGACAGAAGTACCTTCTCATCAAAGGTTGTCTATAGTTTCATGAATCACATGTGATGGATGAGATTTATGAATTAGAATCTGTGTCAAAAGATTTACAACATACTAAATTAGTTATGACATATTCTCGTCGGTGCGCATAAACTTTCAACAAAATATCTATATCATCACCACAGGAGCATGGCCAGCCCAATTCTTTCATTTCACTGCAGCACATCCAGACCCTGTCACTGTTGTTGATGAATTCTTGAAGGAATGAGCCTCAGATCAATTAAAATAAACACCACAAGCTGATTTATCAAATATTTTCTGAATGCTCTCAGAAAATGTCAAAAATCTGATCCATTGACAGAGAAAAGTCAGAGAATCGTGGCAGCCTATGGGATCACAAGACCTTTTCAAAACCATCATAAATCACCACAGAAAACAAATGGGGCACCATGTGATAAGATTTCTTCTGACAGCTTTGCCTCAACAAGACATATATGAGATAAATGGATATCTTCGTCTATACCCAATTGCCAGTTTACAAAGTTCCAAGTTGTCAAACTGTAAAATACACCACTATCAAAGTCCTTCCCAATAATACACCCTTTTTGGGTAGACAAGAGTGGATTTAAAATAACATCCCCTTCAGTTCTATTTTATCATTGCAAGCTACATAATGTCCCTGCTGGTGTGTGAGCTTTCTAAAAGAGTATGTGTGTGCACGTATACACACAGAGAAGGCTCCAAATTTACTTTCATATACATCCTTGTCTGAACTAATGCAACTTTCTTCACTTTCCATTATTAAAAGAAAACTGCTTTATAGTGCTAAAGTGCATCTAATCAAGGTACCCTTTGAGTTTTTTTTTTTAATCATCTCAGTCTTGTCTCATTTCATATAGTTTAAGAGCACATTCAGAGACAAGCAATAATGGGCTAACCTATTCGTCCAGTCTACTTCAGGAACAGAGAAATGCTTCCATTAATGAGTTTTTGCAAATATGATCAAAACCTATAGACAAAGGTAATAGGCCTTGGATTTCACAGTAAATTTCATAGGAAATTTAAATTATATATTATGACTAATTTTTCTCAATAGTTGGCAGATAAAATCACAGAAATGTTAGAAATTTTGTATGATATATGAAGCTGACTTTTCTGATTCAAAGAAGCTAAAGAACTTCTATCTCAAAGTAAGACTGAAACCTGAATCAAAGAAATGGTATCTATACATTAAAGTGTATAAAGATATGAACATTTGGAAACAGTAAAAAAGAAATTAAGCCTACTCTTAAAGGTTTCAGATACTACTTAATTTTCAAAGAACAAGAAATCCAACGGACTAGAGAACCAATTCCCTGGGCTACTTCCACAACTGACAGCACCTCACCGCTTCTCTTTCTACACTTTTACTGCCTTACTCAAATCCTTCTGGTCATGAGCCTTCTTCAACTGTGGAAGGTCTGCTTTGTTTGATTGCTAATCCAAGTTGCACTTACTAGAAAAGTAACCTTGCATTTCCAGGCCTTTCAACTTACCAGTTTCTATGAACTGTGGCAAATTAACCCATTTAAATAGTGGGAAAACATTTCATTGCTATCAAATATATGAGAAGGGAATCTAGAATCAGGTTAGAGTAGATAACCTGAAATAGGGGTCCCCAACTCCCAGGCCATAGACCGGTACCAATCGTGGCCTGTTAGGAATCGGACCACACAGCAGGAAGTGAGCAGCAGGTGAGCCAGTGAAGCTTTATCTGTATTTACAGCTGCTCCCCATTACTTGCCTTACCACCTGAGCTCCACCTCCTGTCAGATCAGCAGCAGCTTTAGATCTTCATAGGAGCATGGACCCTATTGTGAACTGTGCATGGGAGGGATCTAGGTTGCAACTACTTAAGAGAATCTAATGCCTAATGATCCTATTACTCCCAGATGGGACCATCTAGTTACAAGAAAACAAGCTGAGGGCTCCCACTGATTCTACATTATGGTGAGTTGTATAGTTATTTAATTATATATTACATTATATATTACAATATAATAATAATAGAAATAAAGTGCACAATAAAATGAAATATGCTTGAATCAACCCAAAACCATCCCTCCACCCTAGTCCATGAAAAAACTGTCTTCCATGAAACTGGTTCCTGGTGCCAAAAAGGTTGGGGACCACTGTCCTGAAACATGTACAGAACAAGATTTGTTCAGGGTGGATATGTGAAAAAATACATTGTTTAATTTCTTTATATATAATTGATCCAAGGATTTCATTTGCTTCACAATTTGTTGAGTTCCTGCTGTGTCTCATGCACTTCCGAGTTACTGTGCCTAAAAGCTATTGCTGAGTTCCTATGCAGTTACTAGTGGAGAGAGGGAAGTGTCACCCATTTTTTTTTTCTTTAATTGCTCAGTAATCTCGAGGATATTGCCAGAGAAGTGAAATGGCAAAGACTCTTAGAGACCTCTCTTTACCATTTAAGGCATGAAAGAATGGTCTTTGTCTTTTAAGAAATAGTCAACAGTGAAGAGAAGATGCTATAAAAATCACTCTTACCAGGATGCCTAATGTGGCACAGCCCTTGATCGCTGTGATTTACTACACTTCAGATCAGCGTAACAGCTTTTGCCCATTCATTCAGAGCAAATCTCAGGGTCACCAGTGGTTACTCTAAAATGTATATTAATTTTGAGAAGGAACAGGAGTGTACATTACTTCCGATGGGCATAAAGCAAATATGCCATGTTTATTTTGGAAGCAAGAGAGATATAACAAAGGTTACAGGTGGTGAAAACTATCAGCTCTTCACAGATCTTAATCCCGGCAAATACTCTTAGCTGTGGGCAGCATCTTTGTGGGAATGTGGGTGTGTGGCATTCCCCCCACCTAAATTTCCTCTCATCCGGGATTTTCTTTCCCAAGGAGCAAGCAACGAGTTCATCCCGTGGCCTTCAACTGCTCTTGTACCTTGCTAATTTCAAAATTCCGACCACAAAAAAGTACTTTGCTATGAGTCAGTAAATGGAATACATTAATAAAGCTTGAGTGTTTGGCCTTTTTCCAGACTTGAAAACTTGATCATGCTGGCTGCAATGGAGGCTTCGATTTTTTGTTTAGTGTAAAGGAAAATTACCCTATACAGCTTTTAACTCCCCAAGGCTATTCCTAAAAGCCTTGCTCAAACTTCTAAGGTGCCTGGACTAGTATTTGAGCTTAGAAAAGCTGTTGGCAAATCCCAGTGAAATTTTTTGACAGATTCATCTTTTAGCCTTTGGGAAAGTGAAGGTGCTGCAGGCAAGATATTTGATTAATGCCATGAAAAATAGTGTTGCTGGCACAGCTGGTATGTTGGGAGAAAAATTCATCACTAACTCTAAAACTGCCATGTAATTTTCTACCCACAGTTCTTTTCCTCACTTGACAGAAGATTTGCACAGGACAAACTCGGCTGACAGAGGACAAGTCAGCCAGATGTTGAGGTATCTCTAAACATGACAGATCACTATGTTTTAGCTCAGATTAATTCGCTTATTAGAGGTAGACCTAAATCACCAGTCATTGTCAAATCAGTTGTCACCACCTGCAAATCATGTCACATTTCTGAACAAAAATGTTACGGTTTTAAAGAGTTGCTCTAACCTCAGCCCCACTGCGCTGAGAGTGAGATTCCAACAAAAAGCACAGGATCACTCTCCTCACCAAGGCAAGCATTTTAAAATGTTCAGTTCCATCCCAGCCGCAACTCAACGACTTGCTTTCTGTGAGGTCAGGAAGAACAGGGAAAGTATGATTTCAGAGTCTGGCAGCTGCCAAGTCGGGCACTGGTCTGGCTTTGTGTGATCTTACCTTCTCCTCTTCCCCTCCCGCCTTGGCATTTCCATAGAGCGATACAGGGTGTTCCCATGCTCCTGACCTCAGCAAGTGGCCAAAGGTAAACACAAATTCATTCACCAATAAAGAAAATGTCAAGAACATCTTTCAGAACAGAGCAACTAGTATAACTCTGTTCCATAAGTTCATACAAAGCACATCACATCTTCGTCTGTGAGGGCTTGGTGGCCTCGACAGAATGCATCGACTCTTTCTAGCTCAACTCCCAACAGACCCGTTGTCCAGCTTACGAAGTCAGGACCGCACTGGCCCCAGAGTTGGCAGGCTTAAGAAAAGTGTCAAGGAGTAAATAAGCCATGGAAAATAGCTAATATCTTCATCCCAGGAGGTTGAGTTAAGGGCTGGGAAACACTGGCAAAAAGAGCAGTGGAAAAATTGACACCAGCTATGCTTGCACTATGGCTGCCTTGTGAAGGGCAAATGGACTTTCTATTGGGCTCATCAGGAACTGGTGCTCCTGAGAGCAGCGTTCTCTTTAAAAGTGCAAGAAGCCAAAGAAACGTGCTGCCATAAATAGGGCAACATTTTTGCCTCGGGTATTTTTCTTTTTCTTTTAAAGACCATAATCTAGTAAATCAAACTAGGTTGATATGTAGGGCAGACACTGACTCTCTGGAAAGGAATGTATGGCTACGGGGATTCTCGGCATGCACTCTTAGTTCTCATTTAGTTTGCTCAAGATCTAAACATGTACTAGGTCCCCATCTAATAAACAAGTTGATTTATGCTACTTTTTAGCATTACTCAAATTATTATAGCAAAGGGGCACATGAAACGGAAAGATCTGTAACAAACTGATGTCACGACTACAGTGGAAATAATCTTTCTGCTCAAATTTCTGTTCATGGTACTCCTATTTTCTGAGTCACAGTCACCAGGATTGACACACTGAAGTGACCTTCTAGTTCTCTTTTTCTCTTTCTCTTTTCTCTCGATATTGAATCAGTACCCGAGTTCTCGCTTACTCTTTCTTAATCCCTTTCCAAGCCCACTGCCCCTGCTCCGGTTCTGCCCTTCCACCTCCACAGTCGCTGCTGTCACAGCTCCTTGATCTTCTTGCCTCTTGTCTCACTTCTATAATCCATCCTCTGCATCATGGCCAAATTGAACTTGGTACTTAGTTTATGCCTTTCCCTGCCTTAAAAACATGCAGTGACTTCCTGTTGCCTACCAGGTAAAGTTTCAACTCTTTAGCTTATGCTGACAGCTCTCTCAAGTCAGTTCCAGATATACACTGCCTACTGTCCCACTCGAACCTAATCCTCGGGCCATGGTGGACTATTTATTGCCCTAAGTGCTGCCCTTTGCCATCTTTGTACCCATATCACCTCATGCTCCTGTCACCTAGAATGGCCTTTTCTTCAGCTCTACTTACAGAACTCCTACCTGTTTTTCGAGGCCCAGTCACAGTGCAGCCTCTTCCATGAATTCATCTTTGTACACCCATCTCTCTCAACTTTCATGGCTCATTTTTTTCCTACAATTCTTACATTGCTTCTTACATTCTGCTTTGCACTATAATTTTTGGTATAGTGCTAAGCAGTCAATTCTTCAGGAATTTGGGTGAAGAAATATCCACATGTATAACTTTTAACTAAACAGGTATTCAGAATATGTTCTGAATAATTAAATTTGAAAAAGGTTCAATTACTTTAAACAACCTAGGTTTGAAAAGCCTCTGTTCCTTAAAATTTGGGGTTTGGGGGCTGAAGAACTAGATAATGGCTTGAGTCCTTTATTTCTGGTTTGTTCTGACCTTCAAACAGTCAACAAATTGATAACACTGCTCTAAACTGCTGTGGTGGTATGACCCCCAGGACTGTTTAAGCTGCTTATGCCGTCTAAGAATACGGTTTTTGAACGAGGCTGATTTCCTATTTAAAATACCAGTGTGGTTGCAAGGCCCACAGTGACTGGACCCCTCATCCTGCCATCCTCACCTCTCCAGGGCTGTGCTCTTTCTTCTCTCCATGTCACCACTAAGGTATCAAGAAGAAATTTAGGGCAGTACTGAGGATGCTCATCTCTCTCCACCAATATTCTACACAAATATAGTTCTCAAATTACTAATATGTTCAAAATTATCTGCAGAAGGCTCCGGGTAGCTTTGTCATGCCTGTTTTGTAATTAATTACTTCTACAACTATTTTGGGACCTCTATGAGATATCAAGAAATGTAACTCAATAAGCACCCCAACTCAGAGATGCTTAACAACTACGTTTCAATCAAATCATGAATAGCTTCCACTGGTTGAAGAAACTCCCAATAACATGCATGAAGTGACTGTAAAATATTTTTTACCCAGGTCTGTATTCAGTGATAAGTCCCTATTTATAAACTTTGGTTTTACCAGCTTTTTAAGAAAGAGCTTGCATAATTCAGTTTTGTGATGGATCCCCATGAAAACTTCACAAGTCAGGAGACAAAGCCTACTAGGTGATGACTATTATGGGGGACATGGTGAGTTTCCGGCCTAAAGGAATTTGGAATCTGACAGGTTGAGGTAATAAGAGAAGCACACAGGTAATTACCCTATAAGCGGGGGAGAAGGAAAATGCCAACAAGAAAATATAAACAAAGCGGTACTGAACTTCATAAGAGAGACTTGTGAGCCTTGAGGTCAAGAAGGATCCTAAAGTAGATACATTTAATTGGAAGTTGTAGATTGGATAGATTTTGACAAAGAGGTAAATTGAGAGTTCTGCCTCAGGGGGTTAGGAAAGGCTTCAGGAGGGTGCGAAGGATGAGCAGTGTGGCCTGATGGCTAAAAGGGAGAAGGCTGGTGCAGTGGAAGCCACTGAGGCAGGTACATTCCCCTGAATACCGAAGGATGGGGCTGGAGCACCAGGAGACCACGCTGAAATAGGAGCAGAATGTAGCACCAATGAAGAGAAGAGAGGGGAAGCCTCAAGCTGTGGTTAGGAAGTAGCAAATTGTCCAGTGTGAGAAGGGCACAGAGAACACATGATGGAAATCCTGGAATATTAGGCTGGAAGGGTCAATTCAGAGAGGGGAAGGGAAGCTGAACAGATTGCTTTCTTAGGACCTTAACCTTCTCAGCAATACAGGAAGGGGAAGGCTCACCTTCTGATCTCAGCACATTCTTGGTCACAAGTCCTCAAAGGATCTGTTTCCTCTGGAGTCAGTTCCAGTTCCAGAGATTCTAAATGGCTCAGGGTAACTCCTCTTCTGAAAGGCAGGGTTTGTAGGGCCAGGAGCAGGTGCCCACCAGTTGGCCCATTTGATGAGCTGTGTGAATTTGGGCTACTCAATCTCTCTGTCTTTTATATTATCCATATTTGAATCCTCACTGATTTGAATGTAATCACTCATTGAAATACATGTTGAATTAAATTTTCAGTTACCTTACATTACTACCTGATCTCTATCGGGAATTATAAAATATGAAACACATAAAAACAGCAAGCTATAAGAGACCTGCTTTTTTTTTTTCTTTTTTTGGTTGATGGAATTTTTCTACCCCTTCTATGTAATTAAAAGAAAAAAGAAAAAAAATAAAAAAGTTAAGAAACCCTGATACTTTCTCTAGTGATTCCACTTTATTAAAAATTATGAGAGAAAGAAGCCTCAGATTTCCCATCCTAGGATACACATGGTTCTATGGAATAAACAGAATTTAGAAGTCTCCAAATCACCAATTTACGGGAGGGAGGTTAGCTAGTCTTAGTAGATATATGTTCTAACTTTTAGATGCTTTTTCACAAATGTAAAGTTTGTTCTTTACAATTAAGAACATCTTTAAAACACCACACTTTAAAAGTTCCCCAGCACTCCTAACTCTGAACCTACAAAAGGCATACAAAGATCTTTAAAAGCAAGTATACAGAGTTTATTTTTCAGCAATAATATCTTTTAAAGCCAGAGGAACTAAACTCCTTCCAAGGGAGAATTTGATTAATTTTAAAAAGTGACATAAATGCTTTGTAACTTTGCCACAGAACATCTGCTTGGACGTCGATGTGACCGGAGAGGTGAACACAGTGTCTGTGCCTGTGGAGGGTAGAAAAGACAACAGGTTTCAGGGCGTGGGGAAGCAGAATGTGGGTGGTGATAAAGAAGGGGCTCAGCTGGATGTGGTGAAACACTTTGAGCACAAATGTGAATGGAAAGAGAGAGATCAGCTGAACAGTGGGGCATCACTGTTCTCCAGATTCAACAAGAGCTGTTTTTTCCCTCTTTTCATTCTCCCCGGCAGGGGCCTTCTGACCAATTTCTACTGTTTCTCCCTGCCAGCCTCCTAGATTTCCAGAGCTAGCAGACCCCTCAGAAGAGAGGAGCAGCACACTAGTGGACAGTGGCTATGGCTGCAGGTACCCCAAGGCCCCACCTGTCACCTGGGGCAGATCCCAGTAGCCCTGCCCAGAGGCCTGTGGCCACTCAGCATCTGCAGGACCAGGCTGCCCAGTTTCCTGTCTCTGCTGGAGTGATAGAATTTATTCAAGTATTCACTAGTTCAAATTTAATTTTTTAAAAGTATGATTTCATTTATTTTTAATTGATTTCCTCTCCCTTAAGGCTTTTTAAAACAGTTTATATTAAGGTAAATGATGAGTTAAATACATTTTCACAAAAAAGTAAAATAATCATCTCATTTATCATTTTAAAACAGCAATACAATGTGGCCAATTTTACTTGAACACTAAAAAACATTGATGATGAAGCAATTTTTACAGGCAAAAAATTAGCCTTCTTCGTTTTGAACAGAGAAATTTATTTTCACAGCTACTTCTAGTTCACACGAATAACTGGGAAATATGTATTCAAGGAAAATGAGTCATGCTGAGTGAATAACTGGTATCTCCTTGAGGCAGTAGTGTTAGAGTTAGCATTCCCAAGGGCATATAAGCTCCGGAGGTAAGACTCCCCTTTCATTTTATATTTAGCTCCCCCAGTCTAAGACTGCCCCTAACTGCCCCTCAAAAGTAGGCATCCCATCTCACCTCTTCCTCTACATTTTCTCCTCTCATGAAACATCCAAGATTCAGATGTTGTCAGATGTGTTTAATGACAACAAACAAAAGCAAAACTCACAACCACAGAATGGTCTGTTTGGCTCATAGTGTTCCTAATACCAAATAATAACCACCCTACTTTTAATAGTACTGCTCTATGCTGCCATTGGTAGTTTGCAAAACCTGTTAACATGTGCTATTTCATAATGATTTAATTTTTTACAATAATCCTGGTGTTGCGTGGCAGCCATAGCTCTGTATTCTTAGGGAGGTCTACTGGCTTCTTTTGACTCTTAGGATACCACTTACTCAAACACATTAACAATGTAGGAAGGAAAGAGTCCAGTGTATGAAGATGGCACAATGCAGCAGTTATGAACTGAACGTTAGGAGACATGCATGCTTTTTCCATGTAAAATATTTCTTGCATACATCTCACTCTGTTTCAAGAGCACAATGGATGAAGAGAAAAATGGAAAACAATTATAAGCTGCTCCTGTGTTCTGTTGCCTTAAATTCTTGGGCAAAGTTTTTAGAACAACCCTGTTCCAAACCGCTCATTAAAATTCAGTATTGTTCTCAACCTCTCCTAGCTCCTTGCTAATTTATGACCCAATATTTGGAGAAAACGTTATTCAGCTTCAGAGTCACTAACCCTAGTAATCAAATGAAGTTAAGTTTGATACTGGGATTAGGATAGAAACAAACCAAGGTTTGGAAAGCTACTGAAATAGGAAATAAAATTTCTTTGAAGCTACATTGCTATTTTGATCCTTATTTCGTGGATCACATGTAATCAACATGAATAACCAAGAGTTTCATTTTTTTAAATTTTTAAAAATACTGATGAGAGAATTGTAAATTACTGAAAAACAAAATCATAAAGAGAGTTTTGTTTTTTGTCATACAAGAGCATTTCTAACTGTAGGTCTTGGTGAAAAAGAACAACCCTTTTCACAAAATTATGAAAAAAAAGGAGAGGGAAAAACTTTATTTTGTAAGCTTGTGCAGGGTAGTTTGCCAGTGAAACTTTGCACAATGAGGAGATGATGGAGAGGCATATCATGAAAACCATCTTCCAGGCCAGGCAAATGAAATTATCTCCTGATTCTATACTCAAAAGAGAGGCATAGTTGACTTTCTGCCCAGACATATGCTATCCTGGGAAGACAAACCTTGGGACTGGCAGACAAAAGTAATTAAGGATATATTTTTCCTTTTTATTAATGAATTTATATTCTTTAAACTCATTTCTTCCTCTTTTGGGTTCCCAGACTTATTTCAAACACTGGTTTGGGAGGAACTACTATGACCTGTCACTAAAATTGGAAATGTAAAGCAAGTGGCTGTCACTAAGTTAGTGATAGTCAGAAAATGACTTAAAAGATTAGACAACAACTCTCCTATTGAACTGAGATCTCTGTCAACTTTCTCTAGGTAACGCTAGATTTGGTTAAAAAGATAAAGACTTAAATAAACAAATGAACAATTTAAAATCCCAGCTTCGAACAATGCCCCCCACACCTGGCATTAGGACATCTGGGGTACGATGCTTGCGAGCTCCTGATTGGGTCAGACAGAGTCAGAGACTTGGCGCTGCAGAATGGGAGGAACAGTGTGTAATGAGGCATCAGTGCCCAGTGAAGAAAGGGGAAAGATGAAAAAGAATAAGAATTAGCCCCTGGTGCTGCGGAACACGGGAGACCCACAAAGGCTAATTTCAAATGGCTGGAGCTCTTACATCTTAGGGATGAACTTGCTTCTTGATGCACTTATAACTCCCATTAATGTTAATGTTGCCAAGCCCACCGAGAAGAGAATATAGCCCCCTAGTTTGCTTTCATCAGTTCACTTCCTTTTTTTTGAGTCGGGGAAAAAAATCTGGTTACCTTTATGAATTAAGACAGGAACCTATGATAATGTACAAATACATTTGCGTTGAAAAGGAAAAAGGGAATAACCCATGAGCCATAAAATCTTTTCCAAAGTCCATAGAGGAGACAGCAGCTCACGAAAAGCAGCAGCAAGCATCCTTCAAGTCTATCCAACGGTCTCTCATATGATGAATTCAGAACACCAACAACATTTTTGTATTTGGTGCCATTCATGCAACACCCCTCTGCAAAAACATTCATGCCTGAAAACTGTTAACAACTGTCTGTCTAGTAAATGTGGTCAATACCATTAGCATTTTTTATAAAGAGGAAAATTCGGACAGAAAAAGCACTTTTTTTTTCTTTAAATAATCACAATAATTTAACGAGAGAATGAGGAGGATTAGCTTGCAGGCAGGGAAAGTTCAGTGCTGAAATGAAACTGAACAGATGTAAACTTGCAGCAAGTGGATACAGCAAAGATGAACAACATTTAAAAAATATTCCCACTGTAGTCTCAGAAGAGACTAGATTAATCCAGGGTAGACCCTGTAGGATGCTGTGGGTGTGGGCCTTGAGAACTTTTTCTTTAGTTTCATATGCACTGTATGTCTGGGTGATTCCATTTGAGGTTATTTGTGACTGGATGACTTGAGTATAGCATGCACTGCAAATCATCAAGGGGAAGGAACATTTGTAGCAGAATCATTATTCTTTCAATAGGCTTCTAAGCTGAATTCTCAATGACTGGTCTCACTAAAACTAACGGGTACTAGGCGTAATAACTGCGTGATAAAATAATCTGTCCAACAAACCCCCATGACATGAAATTACCTATTTAACAAACCTGCACGTGTAGCCCTAAACTTAAAAAAAAGCTTACTCTGAACATAGGTGGAAACTGGGTCCCACTACATTGGTCTGCAACATGATCTGTGCTGTAGTTCTGAATTGAGGGGGATATTTTCCAGTGATAGCTCTCACTCTTAAGCCTGAACTCTTCATTCTAGAGTTAGAAGCTATCCATCTTTTATTCACTGTATTATTTATAATAAGAACTAAAAGCAAGAGAGATAAATAACCATGTTTGAGCATATCTAGTCTGCATTTCAGAAACTTAGCCTCACATCTGCATACTCTATAAAACTGTGATCCTAACTCACTTTTTCAATATTTTAAAAGTAGATATTGCCTAATACTAAAATCATTGTATGTACACACATATTGCTTTCATAAAATAATGCAAAGATCTGCCTAAATGAAAGGGACTGGAAAGCAACATAAGACTAGATAGCAGGCTACAGTCAAATGTCCCTTATGTAAAGCGAACCTAATAGGTTTTCTAAAGAATGTTCAAAATAGCTTATTCTATGTCATTGGGAATGTTATCAAAAATGTTCAATTTTTCTAAATGTCCTGAGATTTTTCTAAGTCAACAGAGAGTTAACCATTAAATGCTCTGATATGGTTTGTCTGTGTCCCCACCCAAATCTCATCTTGAATTGTAGTTCCTCATCATCCTCACGTGTGGTGGGAGGGACCCAGTGGGAGGTAACTGAATCATGGGGGCAGCTTCCCCCACGCTATTCTCATGATAGTGAGTTCTCAAGCAATCTGATGGTTTTATAAGGGGCTTCCTTCTTTGCTGGGCTTTTATTCTTCTTGCTGCTGCCACGTGAAGGACATGTTTGCTTCTCCTTCCACCATGATACTAAGTTTCCTGAGGCCTCCCCAGCCACGCTGAACTGCGAGTCACTTAAACCTCTTTCCTTTATAAATTACCAGTCTCAGGTATGTCTTTATTAGCAGCATGAGAACAGACTAATACATGTTCCTAACATCCTATTAGAGGTACAACTGACAAAGAATAAGCTGCATATATTTAAAGTATCTACCTTGACAGGTTTTGACATATTTATGCACCTGTGAAGCCTCTATACAATCACAAACAATGAACAAAAGTCTCCCTCAACATTTCCTCATGCCCTTTTCTAAGACTGCATCACTCTCTCCATCACCCACTGCCATCCCCAGACAACTACTGATCTATTTTTTGTCACTACACATTAACTTGCATTTCCTAGAATTTTATATCTATGGAATCACTCTTTTTTTTTTTGGTTTGGGTTAATTCACCAAGAATAATTGTTTTGAGATTCATTTATGTTGTAATGTGTATCACAAGTTTATTCCTTTCTATTGCTGAGTAGTAGTATCCTCTTTTGTGTACATACCACATTCACCTAGTGATGGACATCTGGAATGTTTCCAGTTTTTGACTATTACAAACAAAGCTACTGTGAACATTCATTGACAAATTTTTCTGTAGGCATATGCTTTCATTTCTCTTAAATACCTAGGAGTGGAACAGCTAGGTCATATAGTATGCATATGCTTAACTTTTAAGAAAATTGCTAAACTATTTTTCTCATCAACAATGTATGAGCATTCTAGTTCTACCACAGCCTGGGCAACACTGAGCCATTCTAATAGGTACACAGTGGAATATCACTGTAGTTTTAATTTGCATTTCCCTAATGACTAATGATATTGAATATCGTTTATGTGCTTTATTGCTTACTGTATATCTTTGTTGGTGAAATGGTTATTCAAATATTTTGCCCATTAAAATTTTTTTTATTACTGAGTTTTGAGAGTTCTTTATGTATTAAGGAAAAAGTCTTTTGTCAGATACATGATTTACAAATGTTTCCTTCCAGTCTGTGGCTTGTCTTTTCACTTACAGACTGTTGAACAGTAGAAATTTTAAACTTCAATGTGGTCCAATTCATCACTTCTTTCTTTTAAGCATAATGCTTTTAGCGTCATAATTAGGACATCTTTATCTAACCGAAGGTCACAAAATTTTTCTCACGTTTTCTTCTAGAAGCTTTATAGTTTTAGGTTTCACAGTTAGGTCTATGATCCTCTTTGAGTTAATTTTTGTATATGGTGAATGGTATGGATCAAAGGGTTTTTTTCTGCATATGAATGAATATCCCATTGTTCCAGCACAACTTGTTGAAGAGACTATTTTTATTCTCCACTGAACTATCTTTGCATCTTTGTTGAAAGTCAGCTGCCTATAAATGTGTGGGTCTGCTCCTTTGATATACTTGTCAAATATTATGCCAGTATCACACTGTCTTGATTACTGTGGATTTATAATAATTCTTGAAATTAGATAGTGTCAGTCCTCAAACTTTGTTTTTCCTTTTCTAAATTGTTTTGGCTATGCTAGGTACTTGCATGTCCCTGTGAATTTTAGAATCAGTTTGCCATTTTGTATAAAAAGTCTACTAGAATTTTGATTGGAATTGTATTGAATCTATAGATCAATGTAGGGAGACATAACATCTTTATATTACTGAGTCTTCTGACCTACAAAAATGGTATATATCTCTCCATTTATTTAGGCCTTCAACAATGTTCTATAGTTTTTAATGTACATGTCTTTCACATATTTTGTCAGATTTGTCCTTAAGTGCTGAAGTACTTAAGAATGCTGTTGTCAATGCTACTTATTATTTTCAACTTGTGATTGCTACATAGGTAAAAATGTAAAAATATAATTGATTTTTGTATATTGATCTTATATCCTGCAATTTTGCTAAATTCACTTATTAGTTCTAGTAGTCTTTTGTGGATTCAACCAGATCTAGTAGTCTTTTGTGGATTCAATCAGATTTTCTAGGTAGATGATCAAATTTTAAGTAAATAAAAGGTTTGTTTGTTTGTTTGTTTTTTAATTTGGATGCCTTTTATCTCTTCTCCTTGCTTTATTGCACTGGCTAGAAGTTCTAGGCAATGTTACATTAAAGCGGCAAGAGCAAACATCCCTTTCGTCTTTTAAAATACTGATGGCGGGAAGGCATTCCGTTTTTCACCACTGAGTATGATGTTAGTTATAGGGTTTTTTTGTAGATGTCCTTTATCAACTTGAGGAAGTTCTCTTTTATTCCTACTTAGCTGAAAGTTTTTATTGGACTTCTCAAAGAACAAGTTTTTTTTTTTTTTTTTTATTGCTTTTCTCTATTGGTTTCTATTTCATTGATTTCTACTTTGATCTTAATTATTTCTATTCCTCTACTGATTTTAGATTTAATTTCTTGTTCTTTTTCTAGCCTCTTTAGAAGCTAATTTCTTATTTTCAAACATAGGCATTTAGTGCTATAAATTTCCCCCAACTACTTCTTTAGTGATATACTGCAAATTCTGATATGTTTTACATTCATTTTTATTTCATTCATAATACATTTTAATTTCCCTTTTTATATGTTTGAGCCACGAGTAATTTTGGATTGTGTTATTTAGCTTCCAAATATTTGAAGCTTTTCTAGAATGATTTTCTGTTATGATTTCTAGTTTAACTCCTCTGTAGTCAGAGAACATATTTTGTATGACTTAAACCTTTTAAAATTCATTAAGACATACTTTATGGCTCAGAATAAGGTGTATTTTGGTAAATGTTTTATGTGCACTTGAGAAGAATGTGTACTCTGCTGTTAGGTGGAGATTTTTTGTTTTTGTTTTTAATAAATGTCAAGTTGGTAGATAGTGCTATTTAAAGATTCTATATCTTTACTGACTTTCTGTCTATGCGAAAGGGGTATCAGAATATCCAACTATAACTGTGAATTTTTTTATTGCTCCTTGCATTTTTAGCAGTACTGCTTTATACTAGTGTGTCCTTTTATGAAATAATTCCTTTTTATTATGAAATGAACTTCTTTATCCATAGTTATATTCTTTGATCTGCAACCTACTTTGTTTCCTATTAACATAGCTACTCTTTCTTTTTATTAGTGTTAACACAGTATAGCTTTTTTCATATATTTACTTTAAACCTCTTTTGTTTTCTTATTAATACTTGAAGTATGTCTTGTAGGCCACATACATTTGGGTCTTGCTTTCTTATATAATCTGATAATCTCTGCTTTTTAAGTTGAGTTTCAATTTAGGTTACTTACAATTAATATAATTATTTATACGATCAGGTTTAAATCTATCATCTTGCCATGCATTTTCTATTTGTTACTTCTCTTTTTCTGCCTTCTTTCAGATTAATTGAGCATTTTTCAATGTCACTATTTTATCTCCCTTGTTGCTTTATTAGCTATAACTCTTTGTTATTTTGTAGTTGTTTTAAGGTTTATATTATTAATCTTTAACTTATCACAGTCTGCCTTCAAGTGATAGCATACCAGTTCTCATAAAAGAGCCCTACAAGAGCATACTTCTTTTTTCCCCTCCTGAACTTGGTGCTAGTTTCATCATGCATTTTACTTTTACATAAGCTGTAAATCCCACACTGCGTTCCCATTAATTTTGTTCAGACTATTACCTTTTAAAGAGATTTAAGTAGTAAGAAAAATTTCAATATATTCACTCCTGTTGCTATTTCTGACACTCTTCATTCTTCTGTGAATATTTACATCCAGTATCATGTCACCTGGTATAGAATCCTAGGTTAAGAATGTTTTTCTTTCAGTATTTTCAATATATTTCCCAACTTCCTATGAGAAATCTGCCATCATCCTTCTCATTGTTCTGTATCTAAGTGTCCTTTTTCCCTCTTGCTGCTCTTTCTCTTTATTACTGATTTTGAGCAACTTAATTATAATATGTGTGGTTTTCTTCCTGTTTTTGTGGTTGGGGCTCACTGAGCTTCTTGAATTTATAGGTTTGTAGTTCTAATCCAATTCGGAAAAAATGTTCAGTCCTTATTTCCCCAAATATTTTTTTCATTCTCCCATCTCCTTTAGGGACTTACACGGATATTAGGCTACTTGAAGTTGTCCCCCAGCTCACTGACGAGCTATTCATTTTTTAAGTCCACTTTTCCTTCTGTATTTCATTTTGCATAGTTTCTACTGGTATGTTTTTAGGTTACTAATATCTTCTTCTGCAATGTCTAATTCACTGTTAATCCCATGCACATTGCAGTTTTTATCTGTAGAAGTTAGGATTTGAGTCTCTTCCACATGTTTCATGTCTCCACTGAACTTTTTGAACATGTGGAATATAGTAATAATAACAAGTTTGACTTCCCTACCTCCTAAATTCTAATATGTCAGTTCTTGGTAAGTTTTGAGTAATTGACTTACCTCTTCACTGCAGCCTGTACATTCCTGCTCCTTTCCACATCTGGAACTTATGACTGGATGTGACATTGTGAATTTTACATTGTTGGGTCATGGGTATTCTGTTCCTGAGATATCACTGAGATTCGTTGTGGGATGCAGTCAAGTTACCTGGAGGCATTTTGATCCTTTTGGGTCCCACCCTTCAGATTCGTTAGGTGGGACTGAAACAGTGCTCAGACCAGGGCTAATTATTCCCCACTACTGAATCAAGGCCTGTTGAATAAGTGGCATCTATTATCTACTGTCAGGATAAGTCTGAATACTTTTGTCCACAGTAACTTAGTATTTATCTGAGTCACCAAATGAAACAAAACAAAAACAAACCACCACCACCACCACCAACAAACCCATAATGCCATTAAGCACTGGATGAAAATAAACTTTACTCACATATAGAAGAGGCAGAGCAAGGTCAGTTTCAACAGTGGGCGTGGGCCCTTCTGCTGCAGCACAAGAAGAGAGCGCCTGTGGGATGACTGCTGGGAGAGACCCACTCACCATGAGGGACTGAGTAAGCATCGTTCCTAGTGCTTGAATGTGCTGTGTTTTCCTTGGTAACTCTGATAACAAGATGCAGTGCACAGAAGCACTCAGACTTCTACTCCTGATAACAGGCGTAGATGCCACTTGCTCGACAAGACCCTTTTGTATACCCTACCCAATGCCCTGCGAGTCTTAATGGTTTCCAGTCTGGCTAATGGAAACAGGCACTGTTTTCAGGCCTATTTGAGTGCTGGGCACTATACCTTTCATCCTTTCAGATGGTTCTTCCTCCCAGCCTTGCCTGCTTTTTTCACACTCATGCACTGATTAGTGCTCGGCTGAATACTTAAGGGGCAACCCTCTGCAAATTTCTAGAATTTTCACTCTGTGGAGCTCTCATCTCTGCCCCTTGAATTCTAGCTAATCTAGGTTTCCCCACACTCTCGGTTCTGTTTTCTCAACTCAGGGGGTCCTCCAGGCTCTGTCAGGAACCTGCTCCCTGCGAGCTGGAAAAGTTGTAGGTCTCATTTTTGTTTCCTGTCTTTCTGGGATCACTGTCCTTCATTGCCAGATCTCTAGTAGCTTGGAAATCAGTTTTTAAATATCTTCTGTCTCTTTTCTAATTTTTCAGGTGGGAAGGCAAATCCAAACCCTGTTACTCTTGGTTAGAGGAAGAAGTCCTCATGCTTACTCCAAATCAGATCGGATCAAACTTTCATTTAAGAGGATATTTACCGCTAAAAGACATTGATAATGATGAAAATATGAATATTTTTTAAATAAAGTATTAAGTCTAAGTTACTTTGCAGGAATAGTTGTAGTATTTGAGCACACACATTCAGCTAGTCCCAGAGAAGATGCCCTTCGGTTTAGTTCCTAAGATTACACCTGTATCTGCCTTAAGTCACTTAACCGATGTGATGACTGTCATTAAGAGCTCTGGATGTTTTAACTTTCTCACTCAAATTTGCAAGATCAAATTAAATGAGATCTCCATCTCCAAGCTGGTTTTCCAGTTTAAATAACTCTAGGACTACCTATGTCCTCTTTTGGTTTTAAAGTTGAGGGAAGAAATGTTTTGCCAAAAATACGTGACAATTCACCTTGCAAAGCTAAATTTTGAGCCATGAAAACGAACACCAAATCAAGGGCTGTGTTCAGAATTGCATTCATCAGACTAAGGTTGGATTTGCCAACCTGGGGCACTGCCCAATTGTCATTTCCAAGAAAATGATGTGAGAAAATACTTTGAAGAGGGAAAATAATTATCCTCCCTCAACAACTTCAAAGGTAGTCCCAGAAAATGAAAATGAATCCATTTCTCCTGACTTCAGGACCATATTATCAACTGTGAACTTGTTTCACGACATAAATTCTGAGGGGATAGTCTGTTTCTCTGAAACAGATCTGCACAGTAAGGAAAGGAGACATTCACTTCTCTCTCTGGGTGCTAGCCAATGGGGTCAGAAGTGCTGGGTGGGGCAGAAACACGTATGTTTCTGTCCTCCCACTGCTCCACTGTTAGAACCTTTTGAAAAAAAAAGTCAGTGCTTACCCCAGAATGCAGTGCTCATGGCCTCACCTCTCCTATCCTTCAAGGTCCACTTAAAGCAAACCACTGTCCATGAAGCTTTCCCAGACAGGTCAGCCTTCATTGCTCTTTTCCTATGCTGTTTCAGAGTTTAGATGGTCTAACTCTAAAGTGTATCTTTGGTGTTTAGTCTTATGCTGTTTGGAATTATTAATTGTTTCTGTGCTTATATTGTCTTATTAATGGACCTGTGAGTTACTTTGAGGACAGAGAGTATGAATTATTTTTCTTTATATATCTTGTTGTGTTTGATAAGGTAGTCACCACTTCCTGTGTCATCGTTAGCCAGTAATTATTTTATAACTGTGGGCAAGCCAATTAAACTATTTTCAGTACAGTTTTTAATCTGTACAATTAGGGGGTCAGATCACCTGCTCTACATGGTTATTTATTATACAGTTTATAATACTATTTATTCTATACACAATTCTATTCATTCAGTTTACATTTGTTGATCCCAAATCTATGCCAAGCACAGACAGCTCTTAATTTATCAGGAGAAAACTGGTTAAGGGGCAGAAAAATATGAATCAACAAAAATCCAGCACAGGTGGAGAAAATGCATAAAGAGAATATTTAATCAGATTCTAAGCAGACTTACAGACTCCATTGGCGATTTGACCCAAGTAATTACCTTGGGGGAGTGGAGTTTGATTTGGTTATTTAACAAGGATGGTCATAAAGTCAGCTAATGGCACCAGTCAAACACTTTTTCAAAGACTTAATATTTAGTTATTCTGTGGATAATATGACTCTTCATCGAAGAAATGTTCACATGGAAATATTCAGAATGGAACTTTTAATCACACAAAAGGGAACAAAACATCTAGATTTGTTCTGTGCAAAAATCCAGGAGGAGTTATTACAGTTTTTGGAGGAACTCTAGTGCCTGGGCTGGATGTCATAGGGGCACAAGACCTTACAAAGTAATGGATCTTATTATTTAACCTTTCTAAAAGTTACCAGTATCCAGATATTCTACACTTCTTCAGTGCCATCAACACATTTCTCATGGACTCCTGAATTAGATTTTTAATAACCACCACTTGTTTTAAGGCTAACAAAGGGCCTTCTTTTGTTGCTCCTGTCCTTTATGAGTTCCAAAATTAACTAACTAACCTCCCCTACAAGAGTCAGCATGAAAACAGCTTCCCAAATCTAAGTCAAGTCTAAGTCCCCCCTGAACCAGCTTCCCAAATCTAAGTCAAGATCTCCTGAACAAGCTCCATGAAGCTTCCTCTCTCCTCACAGAGTTCTCTCCAGAATTAAATGCTTATTGACTTCACGCTAATATCCATTTAGTAATCTGCCGTTTTTGTTTGTTTTAATATAGTACTCAGTTTTACAGTAGAAGGGAATTATGCAGTTTAGAAGTATGAATATTAAAAAAGGATTTAATTAAATCTGTTGCCTGAAACCTCTGTCTAAAGCTATAATGACAAATTTAGTCCATATTTATTATGGTGCACAGGGGACCTTAACCAGATCATTAGTTTATATGCCTTACTCAGTAGTGAAGTTCTAAAACTTTACATTTTGCATATTATTACATTATTCATTTTTCCAACTAGGCATAAAATACGACTTCCCATGAGTACAATACCTAATTCTTCAAAATATACAAAGATAGCAATAAAATGATTAAATTACAACTCTTACATCTGTTCTTCTTGTCTGATTATAAATTAAAATGTTTCAAAACAGGAGAAAACAATTCAGGTAACAAATGGATTTAAACGGTTCAACTTCTTATAGGTTGGGGAGCAAATAAATACAGACATAAACATAACAGACAGATACACGGACATGCAAAAATATGGAAATGTGCCCACTTGAGAGTGGGTTGATTCTTCCCATAGCTTCTAGTGCCTGGTAAAAAAAAAAAAAAACATGTGCCTAATAAGAGACTGCAATAAGTTAAATGCACTCTCTTCTGTTGGTGACATAAAGTTTGAACTAGCCAATGGATGTGCCAAAGTCTGAGAAATAACTGAATGAAATTGCAGTGTATATAAAATAGCCTTTATTTTAAAGCCAAACTATAAAATGTTATGTCTGCCAGGAGGAAAATATTTAATGCCATTCTAATCCATTAGCTATCACTGCAAAATGCTGCCTTGTGTTTTCTTTAACAGTCACACATTAACTCATGGTTAATTTAATGATGGAAATAGGCACAAGCAAAAGACACCCTGAAAGCATTTTTGATGTAATCTGTGAAGTTATCACCCATTTAAGATAATGCAGCCATCAGTCACAAAACCCAAACCCAAACGTATGTAGCTTTCAATTTGAAGTTAGCATACAATGAAGTCCCAGCACCAAAAATGCATAGTTTTTAAAATAAGTAGTAGCCTAACATATGCAAGTTTGTAATTTTGGAATTCATTCTATAGAGATCAATTTGGGTATGACCCCCTTGAATTCACAGCATTTTCTTCAAAGCCTACTGCTCGGATTGAGTTTACTTTGATTGTAAGGCACTAGGTTTTAGACACTTGATCAGATGAAAATAGAATGATGACTTATTAAAACTATTCACATATACACACATCATCACCATTATGTGAAACCAAAAATATCAGGCACAAAGTCAAAGAAACAAAGACATACTTAGTAGGATGAAGACTCCAATTTTTGAAGAGTATGGTTGGAAGACTGAGATGGAAAGCTCTGGGCAGGATGGAAAAACTGGAATGTCAGCATTAGTTCTTCTTTGGAAAAGGCAACTAGGATTAGGAAATGGGTTAGGGTAAAGGAGATTCCAATCAAGATGAGTGTGTTAGCCTCATAGGAAGACTCCTGGGTGAGAAGGGAGAATGTGCCTCCTACTGAGTTCAATAGCAGTAACTCAAGTTTCAAGAGAAAGGACTTCCTATCCACTCAGGAAATCACAGCATTTGAATGAACCTGACCTCTAGCTTGTCTTAAATTGGGTATTGTTTTAATCCCCAGAGACTGCAACAGAATTAAGAGAAATTTAGCAACCTTGGAAGAAGCATGGGTATACTTTTCAAAATGAAGAGGTCTATGAATTTTCAGATAGGCTTCCTAAAAAAATAAAACTTGAAGACAGTATATAGGTAATTATTTAGTCCCTCTTCTAAACAGGCCCACATGAAAAATTCTAATTCAAGGCAGTAATGAATCTACCCTTTAAAGAACCAGATACTTTTGAGTCTTCTCAGCTGATCACCTCTAGGTGGACAGGCCAGTGCTGGCCAGCTCAGCTGAAACTCATGGCTACAATACTTCCACCCTGTACCTAGACACAGCCTTCCAACTCTCAAGCAACTGCTGCCCTCTGGGAATGGAATTAATGAGCTAGGGTTTGCTCATTTTGTGAATATTTTTTCCACAGGTATATATGAGAAGAAAATCAACATGGTAATCTGGAGCTAAACCTGTTTCTAAATCAACTGATTTTTCTTCAAATTGAGATGCCATGAGACATTTTTAGTTTTCTTCTCTTATGAATGGATATATTTACTTTAGATGAAAATTACTCTTTATGTTCCCATGACATATGCCTTCCAGATAAATTTTATGGTGATATCACAAGGAGCTTTTTTCCTCTTTTTTTTAAATGACGGCTTCAACTGCAAACTGAAATACGTGAAATGAGCAGCCATACCGGCTTACATGAGTCAAACCTCTCCCAGTTACGACTGAATATGGGGAAGCTACAGTGCTCCGAAGATTGAGCTCACGGCTATGAAAGTAGCTCATAGCTGATAAAGTGCAAAAGAGAAATCTACATGCTACTCCTAGGAATGAGTGAAGGGGAAGACAAAGAGAAAGGGAGAGAGACCTGTTTGGAATAAGTGAAATCTGGTCAGCTTTCAAAAGGAATATACTTTGGTTTGGTTTGATCAAATGGCCCTATTTACAAGACTGCCTTTGATTTATATAATAATCTGCAGAAATCCAGTCCCACCCCGCAATCTGGAGGGAACAACACACTACCAACGCAACTCTGGCTTCATCACAGGATGTCCCTGGATAAATAAAATCTAGATCTGGCCCCTGTCCACTGCTGTTCTAAATGAGCCCAGCCAGCCTGGCCCATGTTTTTTCATTTCATTTTCTGGAGCCAAATGACTACCATCTGCTGTCACGAAGCTGTCACACAATCAGTAATGGAAGATTTCTAAGGAATATAATGGCTGAAGAATGAATATATGACAATCCAGTTACTATCTAGCAGGCAGAGAACAGCAACCCATTTGAAAAGAAACAGCAGTGGTGTTCTCCCACTTCTCAGCAAGTGCATTGTAATACAAATCTTTATTTGGACTCAAGATGTTGACAGGTCAATTGAACAGAATAAGTCTAGTTTATGATGCAGTTGTCAGAACTGGTTAAAGCAGGAGTCTGTTTACCGACATCCTGAGATATTCCAACAATTTTTCTTGCAAACCAGCACCTTGAGGTTAATTACTTTACCAATTTGAGTAAATGGCAAGCCATATTCCCATCTGTCTCCATTAGTTCCCCACTATTTCTCAATTTATGATGACTGGGGTCAAGGCTGTGGTACAAAAGAAGAAGTAATAAAGCATGAATGGAGTAATTTTCTGTTTATACAAATGTGGTAGCCACAGCATAAATAAGGCAAAGACATTTTGAACGCACATATTCTTAGCTTTGAAACCTCTGGATGCTAACTATATTTATAGTAAATGTGTCTCCTAATTTGTAAGTGTAAAACAAATACAAGTGACAAACCGCACTTTCGATATTTATGGGCTGCAAGCTACACTCTGATATTACAAGCAGCAGGCCTTTGGTGGGTCTCACAGTAGAAGCCAAGTCATAAAGAGATTCTGAAAGGCTTGAAACAGTTGATTTCACGTCCACTTCCTTGTTTACCAAAAGTAAGCTCTTTGGGAAGGAAAGAAATGTTAGACTTCTACGTTGGTACCTACGTAAAGTGTTAGTGAATCTTTCACATTTGGGACAAACATTTATTGCTATCTATACAGGATTCAATGTTGGAGTCCCTTAAAATCTAGCACTTTGGGAGGCCTAGGCGGTTGGATCACGAGGTCAGGAGATCGAGACCATCCTGGCTAACGCGGTAAAACCCCGTCTCTACTAAAAATACAAAAAATTAGCCGGGCGTGGTGGCGGGCATCTGTAGTCCCAGCTACTCGGGAGGCTGAGGCAGGAGAAGGGCGTGAACCCGGGAGGCGGAGCTTGCAGTGAGCCGAGAACGCGCCACTGCACTCTAGCCTGGACGACAGGGCCAGACTCCGTCTCAAAAAAAAAAAGAAGTGCAACTGATTAAAATACGTAGGCATCAAGATTTTCTTTCTCTTTTCCCTCCTTACCTTTTCCATCTTTCTTTTTCCCTTTTGTTTCTCTCTCTCTTTCTAATCATTATCAAATCATAAAACAATTTAAAAATTTTACGTGCATATGTTCTAAGTCATAAATATGTAATATACTTTAACTTTGAATTTCACAGCATATTATTTCAGTGTTCAAAACAAAGGGTATTTTTTAGAAGCCCTTAATATATAATTTAAGAAGAAATTACAGCCAATTTCTCCAGTTTATTAATGGATAAGGCAGATTGATAGGTCTTTACCTAATCTGCTTTTCTCAAACACTGGCAGTTAAAAAAAAAAGGAGGCAGAAAAGATAAATTTTTGGCCACTTGCCACAAATGGTCCAAGTGATCATTAATTAAGTACCACAATAAAATAGATTTTACAGCAAATGAGGCATAAGGCATATATTTTACAATAAAAGATTCAAAACAGAATGGAAGCAAAACTACTGCCCCATGATCACTGTTAAGTTCTAAGCTCTGACACTGTCACTAATCAGGTACACATCCAGAGAAATTTAGCTTTGAGGAAAAAATTGGAGGCAAATATATATTTTAACTTCTAATCAGTCACATGGTATAACAACATTTCTTTTTGCCTTTCAGATAGAATCTTAGGCAAATGGCATGATTTTTTCCTTTCAAACTTCACCTGTGCAATCTAAGTCCTTTCTCTTATGACTTTCAAGGTGTTCTTGTGTGTTTTCTCTTCCCCTTATTATAATACTGCCCCTCTCACCCTGAAACACCAGCTACATTTTACATGGGGAATGAAGAGGCCTTCAGACCATTTGGGATGGCTTTCATCCACTAACGAGATGAAGAATATGATTAAAATATTTTACAGAGCAGGGGTACTCAGAGAAGAGGTTACATCTAGGCTGAAAAATCCCGCAACTCTCTCCAAACTGCCAAGAGGCAGTCGGTCCTTCTGTGAAGGTGAGGCCCACCTTCAGTGTGGTTTTCTCAGGGCTGAGAACTAAAGAGCATCAGTGCTTCTTCCTGGGCCAGCAGGAGACTGGGCAGGCAGAGATCTGGAACTGGGGTCCCATGGATCCCAGAAAAACAGGCAGTGAGGCTAAGTCAAGGGACTGGAGGGGAGATGCAGAAAGTTGTGCACAGGACTCCTGCATCATTTCTGGAGAATATAAGGTAATTAATGTGTGAAAGAAGCTGATCCTGAGACTTTCTTTTAAAAAGATTTGTTTGAGAGCATAAATTGAACTAGTCATTCAACCACAGTATAGTTGGTCCTCCATATTTGTGGGTTCTGCATCTGTGAATTCAACCAACTACAGATCGAAAATATTTGGGGAAAAAACAATTAAAATAGCAATACAACAACAACAAAAAACAAAAACAATAATAGCAATTACATTGTGTTAGGTATTATCAGTTATCTAGAGATGATTTCAAGTATGTAGGAAGATATGTATAGGTTATATACAAATATTGTGCTATTTTATAGAAGGAGCTTGAGCACCTGATAATTTTAGTATCTGAAAGGGTCCTGGAATCCCCCTACAAATACTGAGGGATGACTGTATTTTTACTTTTTTAGCTCTAAGTAGGTGCCAGAAGTATGGGCATTCAGAAATAAAAGACAGATCCTTGCCCTTGAAGATACCCTAGTCTAATGGACAAAAGACACACGATAATAAATGATTATTATGTGGTGTGATGTGTGTTGAGAGAGGTATGCACAGGATGCTGGTGGTAGGGGCACCTAAGTCAGCTTTGAGAGAACCATGGCATGGGACCAACCTGCTAGGAAGCATCTCTGTACACAAGTTCACTCACATTGCCTACTATTCTGCAACATCAAGGGACAAATGTCCCTTTTAAGTTGTAAAAACTCTGAGGAAGGGTAAAAGTAAGGAGTCTTAGTAATTTGTCTTTTCATGTAAATTAATTTAAATAGGCTACTTTCTTAGATGTTAGAATATAAATGTTAGAAGAAACCTTAGAAATCATTTAGTTTAGTTCCCTCATTGTACAGAAAAGAAGGCTGGAGAGAAGGTGAGGATTTGTGAGGACTCCTACTGGTCCTTGCCCATTGCAGGAGAATGGACTCAGGGCTGGCTGGCATCTGCAGTTTCCCCCAAATGCGCACTGGCAGAAGCAAGGCTCTGCACATCCAACTAAAGGTCTTTGGGTCTTATGTCTTCTACCCATTGACAGTATTCTCTAGCGCTTTTACTGTCTTTCATTTGAAAACATGTGCTCAGCATTTCCCATGTATCATGCACTATGATGGGTGCTTTAGGCCTTTAAAAGATGTTAAAATAACCAGTAGAGGCAAAAGAAATGGGCTTTGGAGCTCAACGTCACTGCTCTTTAATAGCTATGAGACTTTGGGCAAACCTTAATTTCTTCAGCTCCGCCAGACAGTTAATACCTACCTGTTTGAATGGTTGAGAGGATTAGAGATGATATGTTATTAATAATATATGTAAAGTATCTACTACCATGCCTGATACAGAGCAAACACTTCATAAATGACAGGTGCTGCTATTTAATTTGCTCGCATTGGCACATACAGTCTGGTGATATGACCCTTCCATGTGCCAAGCCCACTACTATAAATGGGGTATGCAAGCAGGAAGTCACACAAGCTTTATCCTCTACGAGATGTGTCTGAAGCATTGTGGGACTCAAAAGGGTGAGAAACAAACTTTCCCTAGGTAAGTTTGCAAAATTTTCACAGCACTGAGTGAGTTATTGAAGAAAACATAGTAATCTGCTGGGAGAAGTGACAAAATGAGATTTGAGGCATAGGTTCTAATATTTGAAAAACATGAAGGTTTGAGACAGTATGGGCAGTTTGGTCCAATTAGCATCTCTGTCTTATTCTCTTACTAAAAACAGCCTTAAAGGATTATTACATTTCCATCAAAACAATATTCCTTTGCTTCGCATTTAAGACTCCCTAGTCCCCCAGCTCAAATGCATTTCCTGCCTCTATGCAAATTCTTATTTATGTATTTCATTAATTTACTGTCTCCCAAAATACCTTGTCCATCTCTGTCTCTAGAATTTGCTCACATAGTTGTCCCCTCCTGGATGCCCTTCTGCCAGCCCATCCCAATTTTACTCATTCATCGTAGTCTGGTCAAATCCCACCTCTTCTTTAGCCCACTGCATTCTTTGCCTCCTCTGAACTCCCAAAGCACTGAGTCATCCAACACTCAGTCACATATGGCTCTGCTTCGCCTCTTAAATTTTAATATGTTTGTGTCTTGTTTCTCCAATTAAGTTTGAAGCTTCTCAAGGACAGGGACCACATGTCAAACTTCATTTTCCTTTTAGCAACTTTCAAGGGTCTTTTAAATACCTATGTAATTGATGACTATACATGATTTTCCATATGATAAAGTCAGCTACCTTTGTTATAGGGAGGAAAAAAACACATTGCAAGGAGGAAAATACAGAAGATAGTTTTCCTAGTGGTCCATGGTCTGAGCCACCCAGTCCAAGAGCATACCACTGATTTAATCCATATCAAATTGGAGGGGGTGGGGTGTGAATGAGGTGTGTTAATGTCATTTAACTGCATATATTTCTGGTCTCCCAGTGGTCATCCCACATGCTATCACTTTTCTATGTAAAAACTAGTGTAAGGTCAGTTCCATCTACATCACAGCAGTGTTGTGAAGATAAAACAAGCGACAAGGTACCAGGTAAGGGTGTCTGGGGAGTAAGAGATTCTCAAGATGCACATGGTTTCTTTTATGTGCACATATACTCTGAGCAACTGGGCCACAGATTGTTCTTTCTCTCCTTGTGGATATTCTTCCTCTTGGCAGTCACATATTTCCAAGTTAAAGGGTATGTTACATACGTTTCCCTCAAGAAGAAAATGAGGATAATACGCTGAGACCAAGAGATTTGACTGTGCTTCGGTAAACTGCAGTGATGACACAAAGGTGAAATTTAGGGGGACATACCTAATTAAATGTGGTAGATGGAAAATTTCCTACACATGGTTTCTACAAGAATTCAGTTGTGAGAATCAACTGAGACTAGGCTGGTAAGACACTGAAAGGCCTAGAACACTATCTGAGGTTGAAGGCACCTTTTAGGAATTCTGCTTTGCTTTTGCTCACTTTAGGGGTTGGATGGTAGTCAATGGCTTTAGTAGTTGGGATGCAGAGCTTTTACCACCCACGTACTGCCAGAATTTTGTAGTTCCCAAGACAAATGGTCTCTGCACTTCCTAAGACAAATGGCTTTTCCACTCTCTAGTCCAACCAGTGGGGGATGGATTAGTATAATTGTTTGTGCGGAGCTTGTGCAGGCTAGGCTTGCATGACAAGGAGTCATGATGGACACTGGCAGACAGTTTAAGTCACCTAAAAGTACAGAGCAAAGTAGAGAAGAGTGGGCAAACAGTGAGGGAGTAAAGGTAAAACTGGACCTGTAGTCCCACACAGGCAAGGACAGCTGTCAAGGGTTGATAAATCATCATTAAAACAAAGGGAGAAGTGAAGGAAACTTGCTCCTCAGGAAGCTGTGGCTGCACTTAAGAAACAGTTGTAGAGAAAATGAAGTCATGTTCTTAGCAAGCACTTCCCTCCACAAGGTGTGTGGTAGGAAGGCAGAGATCTGCTCAGGGTAGGAGTTCTGCCCAAGTTTTTCCTTCCTAAGAGGGATGTGGGGTCACCAAAAACCTCTGGACCATGAAGTCAGAGGCCTGCCTGATGTGCACATCACTGTATCTCTGGCGCTAGTACAGTGCCTGGACAATAATAGGTGCTTAATAAATCTTTTTGGAATAAATATGAATGAATGAGTGAAAGCAATGAATAGTTGGACGATGATATTTGTGAGCTCATCCTGAGCCACCTGGATCCAGAGAAAGCCAGGGAAAGTGGCTGCAAATGTCTAAGACATTGGTGTTTTGCTACAACCCCTTCTCAATCTGGCTCACATCAACCATGGCGGATTGATGTGGATTGGGGGTTCTGCTCTTCAGGTCTTATGTAACTGGGATTTCATGTACATAAACTTATAGTAAACTCATTATTGCTGCAAAATATTAATAGCTGGTTCCTGAGTATTCAAAAAATAAAAGTGGCTCTCTTAGATGAGCAAAACACATGGGTTTGGTCTTGACACCTTTATTATCCTTCTCTGAAAGCCTCAACCAACCACCCCCCAAATCTACATATCCCACTCACCTTGACAATTAGGAGATCCAAAGCAAGTGGTTCACATGTCAAAAATCTTCAGTGTCCAGATGTGGACACTGTCCAGAATATCTAGCAGTAAGTATTATATAAATATTTGTATAAATACTGAAGGCCACTCAAGACAAAACAAAATGCAGAGCTCTGACTTCAGTGTTTAAAAACCAACAGATGGAGGTCTTCATTGTTGTGAAATGCCAGGATTAGAAAACTTCCTGTGGTCCAAGACTCTAAAACTTCATTTGGTGACCATCTTTTTTTGCCTTTTTTTACATAGCAAATAATATACTGAGGAATTTTCTGTTCATGATTTTCTTATGAGGCTTTGAACTTATATAAATAATCTGCATTTTTTCCAGAGACATCTCAAAAACTGAGGTGGGATAACTTGAGCATATTCATGTTGTCTTTTGGGGTCTGTTGTAAATCTCAGCACATTTGGGTTTTATTGCCACCTTTATGGCCTTCTCATCCTGCTGATAGTTTCCCAAACCACCTCCATCCCAAAGAATTTCTTCTTCTCTAATGAAAAGTGCTCCTTGCTTCTACAAATTCTTTATCTTCATCTCAGCAAAACATTTCATGGCAAAACTTCCTCAACAGAATTAAAGCACTGATTTCTGCAATTAGCTGTAAAGGAAGATGTATTTCCCACTTTTGGGAACTGGTATTTCCTAATCAGGTGTTAATAATTAGGATCCACACCATGGTCAAGAGGTCAACGTCCTAAAATTTATCGAAGACACACTTTATATCTTTTTTTCAAGTATGATTAAGGAAAACAACAATAAACTTTATAGTAGATGGTGGAAGGAGCGATGAGATGTGGGATCTGGAACTACAAACTCTTATTAAGCAATGCTTTGACTCAAGGTCACTGGTATGAGCTAAGCACACAAAATGTAATCAGGGCTACTCATCGAACCATGAGTAATTTTAGGCAACTTTCCCAGGTGTGTGCTGACATAACAATAGAACCTCATCCTGCTTCACCAGCATGGAAATCAGCAGTTAGAATAAAGTATTTGAAGGTTGCTGTCTGAAGGGAGGTGCTTTTTTACCACGTTCCGGCTGTACTAGCTTCTTATATTGATTGTTCTTCCTCATTGTCATAAGCAGCATTCAACTACAAACAGAATTTAATCCCCTCCCTCCCATTTTTCATGGTCAGGGAGACGGTTCTTGTCTAAGTGACTCTATTTAATAGAAGATGGACAAAAGTCATTATATTGCTTCTACATAAAGGAAAACAGAACTGGAGAAAGTTTCCTTTAGTTATAAGCCTGACATTGAGTCTCAAAAAGAAACTGAAAGATATCTCAATATATGCGCTTTTAAGTACACATTTTTTGGGGGGATGAGGACAAACATAGAGTATATTTCTTTACAAGAGATTAGAGGTTTGAGAAAGATTCTACCAGCAGTCATTGAGACAGCCAGTCTGAATATAGGAAACAAGACAGTGTTCCCTCAGCTATTCTGATTCACCTTGTGAGCTTAATCATAAAAAATCTATGGGCCAGGTGCAGTGGTTCACACCTGTAATTCTAGAACTTTGGGAGGCTGAGGTGGGCAGATAGATCACTTGAGGTCAGGAGTTCGAAACCAGCTTGGCCAACATGGTGAAATCCAGTCGCTACTAAAAACACACAAAAAATTTATCTGTGCATGGTGGTAGGCATCTGTAATCCCAGCTACTTGGGAGGCTGAGGCAGGAGAATTACTTGAACCTGGGAGGCGAAGGTTGCAGTGAGCCAAGATCACATCGCTGCACTCCAGCCTGGGCGACAGAGACTCCGTCTCAGCAACAACAACAAAATCTTTTATGATAAAACCGAATTAGGAAGAATCTTTCGTAGCTTTCAGAAAACCTATAAGCTGCTAACAGCAGAAGAAATTAAGAAGCAAAAAGAAAAGCAGGAAGAATTCTCAAGATGAACCATCTGACAAGTTGAGAAATTAGACTAAGTTCTTATGTCGGGGTACTTGGGTCTACGGGAGCTTTGAAAGATCGATCAAGCATCCATAGTTGAGTTTCTGCAAATTCTTTGCTGGCAGGTGGTGCCAACACAGAATCTGACTGCCGAAGGATATTTGGATCTGCCCTGCATCTGGGAGGATTACAGAGGGAAGTTTGGTCTTGGAGACAATATGTTCATATCACACCTGCCTTCAGTGCCACAGGCTACATCAGTGGTAAAAGAAGGAGCCATTTTAGAGCCATAGGAACCTTGGATTCCACCTCTAATTTGCAAAGTGCATCTGCTTTATAGGCCTGTTTGACAGCGGCTTCATAATTAGAAAAACGTGCCTTATATTTTTGCATTCCCCAAACCATAAAACAAATCTGGCTTTATTTTTAAAACAGTAATTACATGATAGGGTAAAACCTTTTATTTTAGGGAACACACTCAACTAAGACAGATAATCTGTAAGCAGAATAACAAAATGTCCCTGGTAACAGCAATCATGTGGTGTGGTGAATCAGGTTTATCAAATATTTGTGCCCAAGATGCAGAGTTCTTCTACATATTGTATTCATTTGAGATTCTGTAGTGCTCCTTAATGTAACTGGTGCAGACGTAGCTGTCGAAGCTGTGGGATTTAGACTTTTATGTGATAATTTGTGATTTGGAGAACTCTTTTAATTGGTCAAGATTAAAGTGATCCAACCCAAATGAGTCATAAAATTAGCTTCTTCAAAAATCCTTTTGAGAGAGAAGATACACTATAGTATACTGTAGGTATACACCGAAATCGGAGCTTCAAGAAGAATATACTTAGTGATAGGTTCACAATAAACCAAAGAGTTTCTTTGATGGCCTGATAATAACAATAAACAGGAGGAGGAGAAGTGTCTGGTACTATGCTAAGTGTGTCATATAAATTATCTCCAGAAGTCAGCACAGCAGTTCTGTGAAGTAGATTCCACTATAATTCCCATTTTATAGATGAAGAAACTGAAGAGCATAGAGTAGGGAACATACTGAGACACCCAGTTATTACATGTGAGAACTAGGACTTGCAGTTGACAGTTGGTTCCAGCATCTATGATCACATCTTAAAAAAGGACATTGGACTGCCATCTTAAGGAATTTCTACATCTGTCATAAGTGCTAGTTTTTTTGTCATGGGTAAAGTACGATATTAAATAAATTTATCCTTCACAATGACTGACATAAAACCATTTTATATAGGAGACAAAACTAAATATGGACGTATAGCAATCTTGATCAATTGACAACAGATTGAAGTTATTTGGGAGAAGAATAAAGGGCACAAAAATAATTTTCAAATTGAAACCATATGAATTACTATATGTAGGGGAAACACAGACGGGGAAAGTAAGGCAAAAGAAGAATGAAACTATTTAAGAGGGCAGGAGAGAACAGGACCAGGCACTCAGGTACAGACAAAAGCTCCTTGTTTGGGGAGCCGGTCCTCGGATTATCACGGAACTCTCACTGTGCAGACTCCTCTTGTCTTTTACTGCATCTCAGTGCTCCCCCGAATTCTATATTCTCCAGAATGTCTTACTGGAAATACTTCTGTAGCATTTCTTGAGTTGCATGATATCCATTTAAGTACAGGTTTATAAACTACATGGTGTGATAAGCATTGTCTCCTCTTCCTAATAAAGCCAATGGCCCAGCAAGGCCAAATAAAGTGGAAACATACATGTTTGTTCACCTACTTTGTTTATTTTATTTACTGGCAAATATTGCTTAAAGAAAATCATATTTTTCAACTTCTAAATTAACAAAAGGGAATGTTAGAAAATGTATTGGCATTAAAAATAATTCTTAATTTTCTAAAAGGATTCTTTCTATGTTCCACTAAATGATACATCTCCAAATGTATTTAAAAGGCAACATAATTTATTAAAATTGCATTTACATGTAACTAATTAGAAATTTATACTATTATGTATAATTATATTACTATTTCCTAAATCATTACTTCTGCGGACTTTATTCAACAGTATCTTTCAGTTATTATATTCTTCTTTTATCTTTTATATACAAATTTATTTAACCAAGAAAGTATCTGTTTATAAAATTTATTTTGCAAATAAATTTGGATAAATCAATTAATCTCTAAAAATTAGTGCAGAATTCACTTTTCAGATGGGGGAACTCAGAAAATCCTTTTGGAAAGTGAATTATTATGCTATGAAACAGTCAATAAAACATCTGATTGCTTGGAAAGTAAAGATTGTTGTTAATTTGGTTTTATTAAAATAGAACATATTTTTAAGAGAAGAAAACAAGATGCCTCATTTTCCCATCCCCAAAGAAGAGAAAATAAAGCACCTGAGGCCTTATTTCTCAGGTGTTTTATGAATGTCCCTTAATAGATACTCCCTAGTTCCCTTGCTAGGTGCCTCATAATCACTCACCCGATTCTATATGGCAGCAGGAGAATCTATCATATTTCTAATAATCACAGATTTCAGGATGTGATCCTTCCCTGTGTATTTATAAAGGAAAATATGATCAGCAAATAAAAATAAAAAGGCATAAAACATCAAAGTCCAGGGGCTTAAAACAGACCATCAGATTTTTAAGCTACTGTACATAATGTCCTTCAGTAGCCCACTGAAAATTTTGCCTGAGTTTTCAAGCCCACATTTTGAGACTTTCATGCTGCATCTAAAATACGTTAAGCACCAGCATGTTTCTCAGTGGAAAACTAAAAGAAATTATGAGAAGGTAAACCCTTTGGAACAATGACATTAGTTCTGGTAATAGGTTGGCATTACATAGCTTAAGATTAATATAAGAGTCATGTATCTCTGATTTGGTTTGTTTCTGTTTTTCTCTTACATGGTGGGTTTTTGTTTTCAGCCTACTGAGAAATCAGAAAATTTGTAAAAGATAAGGTTATTTCAATCCAAAAGATCAAACTCCTTGAGATGTTACTTAGTTTTACATATTTGCCCCACTTGCGAGATGGAAAAATGAAGCGTGAAAATGTGACCTGACTGCCTTATGGGTGGAGAAATCCACGGTCAAGGCAGGACATGGGGCCCAGATTCTCGACTGTTGGTCTACAGCATTGCCCCTCTAGATTTCTCAGATCCCAGTCATATTGTTCTTATGTCCTTTTTATCTCCTTCCACTCATCACTTCACACTGCTAACCTTCGTCAGAACTTCATATTTGTTAGATTTACCTGTTTCTTCTAAGTTTCGCCATGGCCACCTTACTCTAACATGGGCTCTCTCACCACTTCACGTATCTTTCTAGATGAAAGGCTCTATTTGGGTCTCTTCTATGACAGTTTCTTTCTTGCATTTCATCCTATATCCAGTGGCTTTAACAATTTGCCCTCAGCATTATTAGCTAAGCTAAAAAAAAAAAAAAAAAAAAATTGAACTTTCTTTTCTGCTGCCCTAGCTCAATGCTGCAGAACTTTATTCTATACTTCTGGAACACCTTTTAACATTTCCTTCTTCCCCCACTTCACATTCCCCCGTTCATTTACACTGGTTCTCAAGTTATATCAACCCAAGGTAACCAAGGCTTTAGCTACACACTCAGGTTGCGCCTTATTTACTGTTAATATGTGCATGTTAATAGGTAGTCATAAATGTCATCAGTAAGTGTTAACTTTTCCTGAAGAAACAGTAAACTCTTGGAAGTCAGGGCTGTGCTCTAACACTATTGTGATGACATGGGAGGTACTAAAAAAATGCTGTCAAATTATTTCCATAGTTTTTTCATCTGTTACCCTTCAATCTGGGTATGTTTCATGAGGCTCTAAACTCTGTGGGTACTCTAAGGACAGGTTATCTCATCAGAATATTTCCTCCTGTTGGCTAGCAGTTTAAGTATAAGCCCTTGTCCTGCCAGCCATTCTTTAGAAACGGGAATTTAAATATTAAAAGAATGGAATTAAACTGCCCACACCCTGACTTCTTTTAAGTTTCTAACCTATGAGTTTTAAGCTGATTCTGGAAATTTTTAAATGGGAAAAGTGCTTCCCTGTAGCTCTCTCTTATCTCTATTGATCTTTTTTTTTTTCTTTTTTTTTTTTTTTTAAATAAACATCCATCTATGAATAGCATTCAGCAACTTTGTTCTACTCTGGACCCTTTTGGCAGTCTGGTGACAGCTGCATACAATGTTTCTTAAAATCATGTCTTCAAATGCAAAAATGTTAGGATTATACCAGAAACCAATTATGCTGAAATTCTGTTACCAAAGTATCAAAACAAACAAACATCATATAGTAATATATGTACTTTGCTTATGTATTAAATAACATCTAGTGTTTGGTCTAATAACTATAAACATTTTGAAGTAGTGATATTCCAAGATGTCTACGAGAGCAATAATATAATATGAAAATACATGTGATTTCTGTTGGTGCAAAGGTACTGCTGATATTTCAGTGGTTATAGTCTACATTAGTAATAGAAAGAAATGTCAAATTTTACTTAAAGATTAGTGAAATTAAAGTTGTGATTTTCCCTCATCCAAATTCCTTGGCTCCCTACAGTCTATCTGCAAACTCCATGTGGGTCTATGGACCCCAGGTTAGCAACCCTTAAACTCTGAAGAAGGCCAACTTCCCACATTTTTCTAACCATTCTCGGCTATGGCAAAGTCATCTGGAATAAGCATGAAGTAATTTCTCCAACTTTAATCCACTACTTTTCTTAAATTGCTACACTTAGGTTTTTAAAATGCCATTGACATCTGCCCCTTTCTTTGCTGACTACATATGTATATAGTCTCTTTAAAATCTTTAAGTTTCTCTTAAATCCAGGTGTTGTTCCCCTTTCCAATAAATCCTAACACAAACTGGAAAGAAAAAGAAATTTCTTTCTCTGCTATGGAATTACAGATTTACATTGTACCTAAACATCTACTAGATCAAGTATGAATAACTGGTATGCCATTAGCTCATTTTTTCCTTCATAGATCAATTCTTAGGGGATTATTACATATATTGTTTGCTGAAAGATATACCTTTATTAAAAGACCACTAAGCAAGAATGCTTACATATACCAAGAGACTGATTTATAGTTACCCCAATTTATTTTCCCACTGTGAAGCATGGTAGGTGATTTCTCTGTCTTCTCACTCTGAGGTTGCAGCTCTCTGTTGTGCAGTACCAGATACACTGTAGGTGCGACTGGAACCCTGAAGAGGTCAGGTTTATTTGAGCGAACGTATATTATCTTCTACTGGCCACACAAGGCATGGCTCTTAACTTATTCTTTCTCTGTCCTTCACCAAAACTGCAAATAGCCTTTTACAATTACACAATGTTAGAACCTAGAACCCCCAACCCTCAGTAGTAGCCTAGACCTACAGAACAATTATTCACTTTCCTCCCACCAACCCACAGTAATAAGTAAGGTGTCAGAAGACCAGGGCTTTCTGTAGTGGTTAGAACTTACCTAGGGTTCAGTACAGCATAACTTCTAGTACTAAAAAACCAGTAACCAAAAAAAAAAAAAAAAAAAAATCCCTTTAAATATCTAGGTCCAAAGGAAGCAGTGAGGTGAAGAAATATCTATGTATTTTTAACTAAAATCAACTAGTCTACTTAAATGCCTTTCTTACTTCAAACATTTTATGCTCTTTATGTGCTTATTCGATAGAACTATTTTGAAGTTCTGATTTAAGACAGGGATTTCCCCATTAGTTATAGCATATATATCTATAATTATTTTTAAAAAATAATGCCTGCTTTGTTTTTCTGTCACATGACTTATTATCTTAATATCCACTATGAACTTTGCATTTCTTTCTGAGTAGAATCTTGAACATTTGAAAGGTGCTAGGCAGAAATAGAGAAATGAAAAGGAAAAAACAATGATTTCAGAGAGCAAGGGTTAGGGTAAAATAACCCGTGAAATAGTGCATATTGTTGCTCTGTTATTTCCAGGATTAACATAAAATCAAACTAGAAGCATAAACATGGAATATTACAGACCTAAGAAGATAAACATGGTATAACAATATTTACATTGCATGGACTTCAGGAACATAGCAAAGTCCTGTGCAAATTCTACAGCAACGTAAAAACCACATTGCTTCTCTACAAATCAGCCTCCTGGGCACGTGCTCTTCAGGAAACATAATCGAGCCTTTTGGGATCATCCTTTTCACATTTAGAGCAGATATTATGAAAATCTCTTATAAAACAAGAGAATACCATTTCACCTTCAATTTATTAAAAAAATTTTTTCTAAACATAAAATGCAGTTCCGTTAAGCGTGTGAGAAAATGGACAATCTAATACCATGCTATGAGAAAGTCAATTTGTACCATCTTTCTGGAGAACAATTTGTCCAAATGTATGACAATCCCTTAAAACATGTTGTCCTTTTGACTTCATTTCTGGAAATTTATCCTGAGGGTACAAGAATGGGTACGTATATAAAAATTTTGCCGTGAGTATATTTGACAGGATAAATACAATTTGCAATATACAAAATTAGAAAGGACCTAAATGTTCAATAATCTAAGCCTGGTTAAATAAATGGCACACCTATAGAAAGAAATGCCATCTACCCATTAACAATACTTTGTAAGTGTATGTATTAATACTGAAAAAAGGTGGCTGGGCATGGTGGCTCACTCCTATAATCCAAGCACTTTGGAAGGCTGAGGCAGGTGGATGGCTTGAGCCCAGAAATTCGAGACCAGCCTGGGCAACATGGTGGAATCCCATCTCTACTAAAAATACAAAAAAATTATCCAGGTAGGGTGGCACACACCTATAGTCCCAGCTACTTGGGAGGCTGGGGAGGGAGGATCACCTAAGCCAGGGGAGGTCAAAGCTGCAGTGAGCCCTGATCGTGACACTGCACTCCAGCCTGGGCGACAGAGTGAGACACTGTCTCAAAAAGAAAAAAAAGCACATAATATTTTAAATTTTACAAAAGGGCTACAAAGCGGTCACAAATATAAAACAAACATGTAACTATAAATCCATTGTGAAGGATCTCAGAAAATATGCAGCAGATTTTTTATAATATATCTTTTTGAATGGATGTGGTATTTTCTGTTAGTCTATAGTGTTCAAATTTTTGTTGTGAATTTGATGCTTTTGTAATTAAAAATGTATTAAAACATTTTTAATTAAAAGACTTGTCAGGATATAAATTAATTACTGCCCATATGAAGTATAATACAAATTTTTACTTTTCTAAAACAAGCACAAGTCCCCTTTTTGCCTCTGAAATATCAGCTTTATTCAACACCTTTGGCTGGGACTCAGAAATGAAGGGGATAACACATTTTTCTTTATTCTGACATGCATTTCCATTAATTACATGTTTTTGCTTGTGTTCATCAACAGTAAACTTCAGGGTAAGTTTTTCCTACCAATTTTAAACAGTTCTGCATGGCCAATTTTCAGGTCTGTCAAGAAAAGCCAAGACTAATATCCCAGTGTCATGTTTATAGCCATCTGTGTAGAAACAAAATCAGGTTTGGACAGCTTTTATCTTGCTAAGGTTCACATATTTTGATGTGTGGGATGAATACTTGGGTTTAGAAGCATAAATGGATTAACATGTTTGGCGGGGCTGGTGGGGGATAGAGAAATAGGGGAATTTCTTCAAAAGCAGCTCTTCCAAATATTGATGGAAAGTAATTAAAGTGAAGTAAGCCACCTTGGGGTAGGGGGTTGCGGTGGAGGGTGGGTGTGGGAGGGGGACCAACAAAGTGAGACAAAGTGTGGTGGTTCTAGGTCAAAGTTGGAGCTTCCCACAGATATGAATAAAAATGAGATTTTTCTAAGAAAACTTAGAGTGAACTGAGCAATTTTGTTTTATAGTCATAAAGATTATTTCCTCAGTTGTAAAGAAATGAGGCAGCAGGCAAGCACACCTAGTTCTGCATTGCCCCGGGGGATGGAGGGGAACTACCGTGGCTGTACGTCTGCATCTGCAGGCTGGGTGCACGGGTTGCAAAAGGCTCTCACCAGCCTTTAAAGCCCACAGGTCACAGTTAGGCCTTTAAAATACACCTGCCATCTGGCCTCACACAGCTCCCCTATCATTTCCCTCTCCCTTTATTGGCCTGGAGTCATCTTAGAAGGGAATTATCAAGCATGGGATTAGGTTCATAGCAAACAATGATTTTTTTTACTAACATATTGGAGATATCAGTTTTACATCACACCTTTGGCAGCTTCTCCCTTTTGCCCAATTAATAAAGAAGGCGTTGGTTGCTCTGAATTTTACATCCAGGAAGCTGGTTCTCTGACCCTTAGTTGCTTTGTGCATATGTAAGCCCATTCAGCATTTACCTGGTTTGTCCAATGGCCAAATTCTAGATCTTAGAACATTTTAAATATATTAAAAATGGTTACCAACCATAGCCAGAGAGTCTATAAACATTGTGACAGTAGCTTCAAGACTAACCAGTAGGAAGGTTTAGTAGTGTATGAGTAACAAAGGTATATTCGTAAAAATGGCTTGTCTATAAAACACAAAAATGTAAATGTAACTTCAAATTATTTTTGAAAGTCTGAAATAAAACGGAAGAACTTTATAAGGAGATCCATATGGTAAACCTACAAGATACCAAACATCCAGATGCTTTCAAACATCTGTATTTCTGCTTGAATTTTTCCATTTTTCACTGATGTTTGGCTTCACGTAGATACAATAAGGCCTCTACTTCCAACATTGGCAGCTTTCAAAAAAATTCAAGGAAAATATTTCATTACACAGTTTATTTTTGCTACTCCCAATTTAAGGCTAACTTCCTCTTCTTTTTATTCCTCACAGTATTATTAAGTAGATGCCTAGTACATGTTGGTCAAATGAAGAAAAAAAAATGACCCCTAATTAAATGCATAACTGAACAGGGAAACTATTTGAGGACAATTCTATTATTGCTAATAGCGTATCTATGAACTGGGGAGTACATTGATTCTGAATTCTTCATTCTATGCATCCATATTTCATCAGTCTTTATCATCTTTCATCATAATATATAGAGAGCCTGAATAATTATTCTTGTTTTACAGGTGAACATTCCTGAAGAACTGAAATATGAAATCTGTCAAGTCACATACAGAGATCCTGTAGATCATTCAACTGCCCATCCCAAATCATCCAATAAAATATGATGCTTCTCTAGCTGTAAAGGTTTATTATTGAAACCCAGTAGAGATTGATTTCTGCATTTATTTATTTATTTTGGTCTGAATTACTGAGATGTGTGAATAAGAAGACTTATATTTGAGACATACCCTAGAATTCATTTTCTGCATAAAACCTGAGTAGACACCTTCACTTTTCCATCAGGGAGGTGAGAGCTCACTTTCTAGCTGGTGTTGGTTGCTCTGGATAAAACTGGAATGATAGCAGAATCTACCTCATTAGGATTGTTGAGAGTATTGAGAAACCACGTATGAGGGCTTAATATTGTTTCTGGCACATAGTAGTTGCTCAAACAGGTATAACTTGCTGTTGTCATTAATGCTCATACTGCTGACATTGAGCTTGGCACATTAGTCTATTCTCAACAAATGTAAGTTCATTTCTACTTCCTGCTATGTAGATGCTGATAACATTTGAATTCCCTTTAATTATTTTAATGTGTTGTTCTGTGAGAAAAGATAACCCTGTTTTTTTTTCCCCCACCTGTGGTTTCATTAGATGATGAATAAATTGGGCCAGTAAAACCTGTCTTCCTAAATGACCTCTGATCCTAGTCATGCCTCCTCTTGGTTGATTAAAGTGGAAGACTGAAACAGACTTCAGAATTGACTGACCCATTGGAAAACCCCTGATTGCAGGATTATTAACATATGAGCAAAATCCTCTATGGAAGTTGGAAGATATTCAGTCAGTCAACAAATATTTGTTTAGTGCCTACGATAAGCCAGGCCTTTGATGGCTCTTTTTAAAAATGTAGGATAGATTATTAGCCCCACTGGCCAAACCCCTGAGTGTGCAAAAGACGGGTGTTGGGACTGGGTGCGGTGTCTTGCGCCTGTAATCCCAGCACTTTGGGGGGATCACCTGAGGTTTTGAGTTCCAGACCACCCTGACCAACATGGAGAAACCCGTCTCTACTAAAAATATAAAAAATTAGCCAGGTGTGGTAGTACGTGCCTGTAATTCCAGCTACTCAGGAGGCTGAGGCAGGAGAATCGCTTGAACCCAGGAGGTGGAGGTTGTGGTGAGCTAAGATCACATCATTGCACTCCAGCCTGGGCAACAAGAGCAAAACTCCGTCTCAAGGAGAGAGAAAGAAAAAAAAAAAAAAAAAAGGTGTTGGTAGTTCATCTGGCTTCTGAAGAGAGAAGGAGGCAAAGTAAGAGTAGGTTTAGAACTCTTAAAGCAGCAAAGGGATCTGTGAGCAGTAATGGCCTTTAGAAAGAACTAGAAAAAATATGCTATCCCAACAGTTTTCTACGGCCCAGAAGTAAATTCCAAACTCAATGGGGTATGTTCAAAATTGGCACAAGGCTGAGAGACACTGCATCAGAGATCAAAGATGGGTTGTATGTGGCCACCAAGAGTCCTTTTTATTTGCCTTGGGAATTGGGGGAAGGATTCGTTAGCCAACTCCCCTTATACAGGTCAGTGCACCTGCAGGTTCAGAATTTCAAGCTGTCATAAGGACTATGGCTCAGGATCTGCACAGGCATTCTTGGCCAACAATGTTTTAATTTTCTCTGTCTCTAAATGGAGTAAAGCTATTTGGGGCTGTTGTTGGTTGAAAGGCACTATTTACTGTGACATTTTAGAGAAGAGAGAATGTCATATCAGTCCCAGTTTATCCCTTCCTCTTCACCCCCTCACCCTAGCAGGAGAATAAGTCTCAGCATTGGTTGATGGCCTCTGAAAAGGAAGGGCATGGGATATGAGATGGAATGCAGACGTAGAGTCCTGGCTTACCACTTCCTAGCTCTCTCTGTGTTTCCATATCTGCCAAATGGGCATAAAATTTTCATACTTAGCCTCACAAGGTTACTTTGACCATTAAATGAGAGGTATAGGAACGTGCTCTGAAACCTCCCCAGTCTTTATAGACCATAGAGTCTGTGATGGGCTGTACCTGGCTGCTAAAGATAAAACAAACGTGAAAAATACACCCTAAGCCTCACAAATCTCAGAAAGCAGAGGAAGAGATCTGAGAAGAATGGGTTTAGATTTTTCATATTGGTAATCTGAAGAGGTATGAGTAATTCCTGGTATAACTATAGGTAAAAATCACATGCATCGAAAGTACTCAGGGAAAAACTGAGCCCTTCTTTATCCTCGAGGAATTGCTTCACTTCGGTCAAGTTGTAAGTATAATTAAAGAACACCACATTTCCACAATGGTCTTTTGGTGTTAGGTTAGATTTGAATGTACCTACCAAAAGTTTTATCAGCTACATTGTCTTTACTCATACTGAGACAGGTAAATCTTTGCTTCATGGCTTTGGCCTTGCAAGTTGAAGAGCTTGGGTCCTGCTGACACATTTTTTAAAATAGGAATATTAATTTGAGACTTATTTTCCTCCAACCCATTTGGCCATTCATTCCCAAATCTCTTTGAAAGAGGAGGACTCAAAAGGGGGCAATCTAAGGCTTAAGTTTTCTGCTGAAATTCCTCTGAGGGCCTACTCTCTGCTCTTTATTTGTATAAACATGTTATAATAAGTGAAAGATACTCGGGACTGGGTAGGAATGTCTCGCAAACAGCAGGAGATGCTAAACATTGTGTTTTACTCTCGATTCGTATCAGAAGAGGGCATTTTTAAAGTGGCCCTTTCTGATCATCATGTTAAAACAATAGAGGTGAATAAAAGTGAACATCTGAAAATCGGACACAACTCCTGCAGGCAGGGATATTTCAATTTTTTGTTTTATTTATTGAGATCTCCCTCTCCTTTACTTAATGTACAGAGCCAAGTAATTTCACACTGCCACCAAGCAGTAGCTTTTTAAATGATTCAGGGAAGTATAGCTTTCATTTAGGTTTGTGCCCTCCAGTCTGTTTATACTGGTCGATACACTTGTCTGAAAAATATAATGGATTAGCACATCATTCAACAAGCTAGTCAGAAGGCAAGCTCAAGGCGACAGACACCAAAAAGTAAATTATAGTCAGTAGTATGGGTAGGGCATGCCTACAGCTAGGAAACATCGTATCAGCACAAAACCTGTATTCTCTGAGAATCGTGGTGGAACTGAAAGGGATGAAAAATTTACACTCAAATATAATAAAACAATCAGCTCTACAAATTCATATGGTACTATAAACTGTGTGGTTTATGATGCCAAATGCAAAGGGAATCTGGTGCTACAACCATCCCACACATTATAACCTCAGCTGGAAACAGACATGGATGGCATTTGTTTCATTTAATAGGCCCACTTTTGCAAGCAGGCGTAGATCATGGCTTACTTTACACATTCCATTTAAATATTTGTAAAATCCAGTTTGTCACAGGTTTGTATTTGGCAACCTAAGGGCTGAGGTGGCTACAAGGGGGGTGGGGGGGTGCTACAAAGAATATATCTATTCTTTCTTAGCTTCCTCTCTCTCCCTTCACCCTCTCTCATTCTTTCTTTCCTTCCATTTTCTCTTTCTCAGGAAACGAAAAGCAGTATTGATACACATTCTTAAGGTCTTAAATTTACATGTTCTATATTATCTACTTTGACGTGAACAAAATCATTACTAGAGTAGATATGTCTAGTTACAATTATTAAACAGTTTTCTATCTTATAATCATTTACTGTTAAAAAGGACAATTAGAAATAGACTTTAAAAGCCCAAAGGCATTTAAAAATTTTTCACCATAAAATAAGCTCCAAACAACAAAGCAAACAAATCATTTCTGTTACCAAGAGCTCACTGAAGGACTGTATCATCCTTAGACATTGTACCTCCGCACAAATATTGTTTTTACCAATTATGTTCTAATCGCACAAAGACACAAATGAGGCAGAAGAGGAATGTGGGAGCCTCAGTATTCAGAGAAACGTTAGGAACAATTGGAAAACCTACAAATTAAAAGAGAGATCTGGCAAAATTACTCTTCATATGGGCTGCTTATAGGTGATTTAAGGGTCACAGAAAAGGAAATGAGGGTTTCAAAGTCTAAAATATTACAGAAAATACTTTCTCAATTTTTTCCTTTCAACTCAAATTATCCGAGTTAAAAAATAGGAACAACGAATACAATCTATGAATCTTGGATTCTTGCAGTGTTACTGGACTCGATCATCAGTTAATAGTCGAAAGCTAATGGGCAGGAGACCACACAGCAGTGGTTAACAAGCTATGTTAAATGGTAAAAGTTAATTGCATGATGTGTTGCTCTACAATGGAATCCATTACTCTCCTTAGAATTTCCTAGGATTTTTGTCTTGGGGCAGTACCTCCTAACGTGTTTGGTAGAAAAGAGTCAGAATTATTCTTGCCTTGACCTGTGACTGGCCTCTCCCGCATTGAGCTTTCCTCCTGCCTGGCATTACTGATACTTCAGCATCCTTGTCCCTTGCACCACTGTGTGCATGGACCAAGGTTGACCAATCCTAGCAAAAGTCACTACATACTGTTGTTCTGGTCTCACCTTTACCAGGTGAGAGCCACCATGAGTTAAGAACTGGTCTCTCTCCTTTCTGCCTCCCACCTCCAAAGTCCATTCCCCCACTTCTCCTCAGCAGAAGAGGAAGAGATAACCCTACTTATTTCTCAGGTTCATGCCTTTCACACCATCAAGCTTATTCTTCTGAGACCTGGGTTCAATGAGGATCCCTCTCCTGAGTCTTTAAATATGTCTTTCTATACACCCCAGCTTCTCCACTTAAAGTTGCCTCAGCTTAAAAATGAGATCCATCAACACTTTCTCTCCCTCAAACTACTTTTCACCCTCCCCTTGGTCCCTCCATCTACCTCACCTCCTTTCTTTGCCACCAAACTGCTTGGAAGAGAGGCCAACATTTGCTGAATACATTTGGACTTCTGGCCCTGCAAGCCACTGCATTTTGGCCCTAGCCTTCACGGGCGCTAGCCAATGACAGTCAAATCATGGAAATCTTTGAACTGATGGGTCTGATGGCTTTTTAATCTTTCCTTATAATATTTCAGCTTTCGGACACTTGACCACATCCTTTCTGAAAGGCTTTTTCTTTGCCTTTCCTAATGACAACTTCTCAGGGTTCTTCCTGAGGAGGATACCAGCCAAGTCGCTTTCTGATCATTTGTGCTGTATCATATATGCTGCCTTCTCTTCCTCTGCCTGTCAGTAAACTGAGATTTTCTCAGGCTTCCCTTCTCAGCAGCTTACACTGCCTCTTTCTGAAACTGCAGGTTTTTCTTGGTAATCTCATCTAATTCCTTTGGGTCCAGGTATAATTTATATGCTAACCACTTCCCAACCTGGAACTTTGAACCCAACCTCTCTTGAGCTCTGAAGTCTGTCCATTCAACAGATGTCCCATGAGCTTCTCAAATGCCACATGTCTAAATCCAAACTAAGTTTTAAAAATGTACTTCCTTCTTGCTTTCCACCACATTTCATTGGTCACCATGGCATTGATCTTACTGGAAAAAGGCTTCTCAAGTCCATTCCCTTCTTTTATTTCTATTGGTGTGCCCTAATGTAATTACCTTTCACCTCTTTTCCGGACTATTTATCAGTCTTTTAATTGGAGGGTGCTTTCTATCCTCCATTTCTTTTTAGCCGAAATTAATTTTTTCCCTAAAGCACAAATCTAATATCGCACTTTTCCCTTTAAAATATTTTACAGCTCCCAAGGGTCTAAAGGAAAAATTCCAATTTCCTTAGCTTACTCTGACACCCTTTCCAAATTGGCCAAGTCCTAACTTTCCAGACTCATCTCTCCCATAAGAAATAGCTTTGCATACATGCCTCCCTTTGCCTGGAATGCTACCTTTCCCTTTCCTACAAGGAAAATGCCTTTCAAACCCTGACCAAAAGCGTTACTTTTTCTTCAGTAAATTCTTTGCAAACTTCTCCAGGCAGAGATAGTCATCCACATTCTATTTTCATGATTTGTAGTGGATCTCTCTATTGTGACCATGACATTCAGTATTCACTAAAATACTTGAGACTCACTACTTGTAGGTCATCATAGCTTGGTTGCCATGTCTAAGGCATCTTGCAGAAACCAGCTCCTTAAGGGCAGGAACTATGCCTTAGTTATCAATAGCCTCAGTTTCCAGCACAGTTTTTGCACACGTAGGTCATTCAGCAAATACTAGCTGAATGCTGGCACGCATGGATGCAATTAAAAGCGTGGTGAGTGTCATGGGAACCCTGGGTTTGGACCTGTTTTATTGATTACTTGGCCCTACTGTTGAATCTTGGAATATTTCTAATAATGTTGAGTATCAGAATTTTCAGGTATATCTATATAACTTTACTGATGTTTTCACAAGTTCATTTACACCATTAGCATTGTGAGAATAACTTTTTTTTTTTTTATTTTGAGAAGGAGTCTCGCTCTGTCTCCAGGCTGGAGCGCAGTGGCGTGATCTCGGCTCACTGCAACCTCCGCCTCCCAGGGTTAAGTGATTCTCCTGCCTCAGACTCCCGAGTAGCTGGGACTACGGGCACCCGCCACCACTCCTGGCTAATTTTTGTATTTTTAGTAGAGACGGGGTTTCACCATGTTGGCCAGGCTGGTCTCGAACTCTTGACCTCATGATCCGCTCGCCTCGGTGTCCCAAAGTGCAGGGATTACAGGCATGAGCCACTGTGCCTGGCCAAGAATAACTATTTTATGGCTCTGAGCAGGATGCTTAATTGTACCATGTCTCAGTTTCTCTTAACACATAAAATGAATAATTTGACATGCCAGTTACGTAAAAACGTCCAGAGGTAACTAGCATTACTGGTTAACAATAAGTGCTTTGGAGTCAAGTGGGCTGGGTTTCAATGCTAGTTCTGCCACTTCCTTGTTGTATGATCTTGGGCAAGCTATTTAACCTCTTTGCCTCAGTTTTCTTATCTATAAAATGGAGACTGTAATTGTACCTAACAATCGTTAGGATTACAAACCTTAATTTATTTAAAGTACTTAGAACAGTGCCTGGCACAGAGTAATAGCTTAATAAATGTTAGTTAGGGCACTTGTTCTTCAAGTCACCTGCTTGGGCCTCTTCCAAGCGTCCTTTCCTTTCTTTCTTGTTCTAAAGCCTTTTAAATTAAAAAAAAATGTAATTATTGTTAATTAGGAGGCTATAAATATGAAGAGATAAGGCTCACAGAATGATTGAAATACCTCACAGAGAAGGCACCAGGAATGCACAAGTCAATCATTAGAATAATAATACCTCTGAATTGTTTAGAATTTTATACATTTTCTGTGTATTTTCCACTTTTTAGACCCTCAGCCACCCTATGAAAGGTTTGGGAAATATAATAAATATGAATTGACTACGTGTAAGTGTCTAGAGTCAATAAAATCAGTATTTATTCCAGAAAATGAAATACCCTTGTGAAAAAGAAAGTCAGTCTGTCCTTTGCATTAGCTCACAATAAAAGGGTAGCGATGAGGTATCTGTGAGAACTCAGATATCACTGACCTATAGGTCAGACATCACTGACCTATAAACATATCCCCTTCAGCATGATATACAGCACTTCAGTACCCTTGTTTTTGTATAATTGCTATTACCAAAAGCCTTTCAATTTCGAGTGCTCAAACGAGAGCAATTCATATTTCAGATAATCTGCCAACAAGGAAAACTAATTTCAAAATATTTGATCATAAAAGTTGTCCTCAGCTTCTACAGAGATAATTTAGTCAAATAATGTCAGATAATCTGAAAGCAGTCTTAGCAGGAAATTGCTAGGGATGCCATCTAAGCAGCCTCCTTTTGCACTTATATAAATGTACTGAAAGTGTAGGAGACTTTGACAGCCTGCCATATGTGATTTCATTCCATAGCCTACCTACTTTACCATCAAAAGTTATATCCTTTGAAGCATTGCCAGAATCACTTTACCCCAGTAGATGTGCTAGATGTGCCCTTTAAAAGCCATATCATTTCTTTTCTACTCTGACTAGTTCAGGGTAGCATCTGCTCAACTAAATTCCTTTGAAGGTTAAAAATAAAATAGCCTACTTCGCCAGGCTCCCCTCCCCCAGCCCTACCCCAGTGCTTACGAAAAAATGTCCAGCATTGGATGAACTGCAGAGAGCACACATTTTATGAAGAAGGAGCCTGAGAAATTGCCCTTTCGTTTCACACTTAAGAAAAATGAAGATTCAAGCTGCTCCAAGGTCACTGCCCTGACTAGCAGCAGAGGCAAGATCAGAACCAGGTCTCCTGGATCCCAGTCCAGAGCCCTTTCTCCTGCTTTTCCAAAGACTCAATGTCTAACAGACAAAAGGATCCAGCCAGAAACTGACAATAGGAAACACCACCAACAGAGTGTCTTAATTTTATAAACAGAATATGAATGCTTGGATTTCATCTCCAGGAAACATTTGCTTTTTAGAAATACTCATACTTGGCACTCTCTCTCCTCAGTACTGCTGACAGTTGCAGTCAGTTATTACACTGTTGTGACTTGGAAGCTGATGCCCCCAAACAGCTCAAAATTAGTAACATCATGATTCAGGATTGTCTGTTTTCCCTTCAGCTTGCTAATCTATGCTTCTTTTATAATTATTTTAAAAGGCACTATCTGATTTCCTGAGCACCGCCCCAGGTGTTCTAAGTGATAATGAAAGGATAAACATATCATCCAGTGTCACAGAGCAGTTGTGACATTTTAGAAATATCTTCAGTTCAACTCTTCTAATTTCCATGTATGCTACAGCCAAGGTTGCAGGGCCGTGTTTTTACTAAAGAGCTGAATGAGTCCCAGTAATTGCATGATTTACTTGTCTGCTCAAGTGAAAAGGTTTTGAAATGTAGTGGAATGGCACGGTCCTTTCTTGGTCTTTGCAAACCCGGCAACGTCAATTTTAATTAATGAACCGGAAAAATTATGGGTTTTTTTTATTATTATTTCAGGGAATTGGTTCCTAGTCTCACCTCTTATTTTCCTTGAATTTGCATCTTCTGTCCTCGGGGATGTGTAGACTTTTCTAATTCACACAGATATGTAGACAGGACATCATAAGCATGCAAAACCGCTGCTGCGCAGCACTCTGAAGTGACCCTGGACAACTAGACTGAACAGTCGGATCATGTTTTCCTCTTCCAGATGACCAAATTGCAAGCAACATTCCCATTGCACTTGGCAACCAAGGCTAAGGAGATCTGTGCTTACTAGGAGGGATCTTAAAAAGTTGTCTGCCAACAGAATCTCATTTTCCATCCTCATTTCTGATTGATCTTAAAATGGAATGCCTCTGAATACTTTAATTTTTGTGCCTCTCTCTCTTTCCTTCACTCCCTTTTGATTTTGTAGATTAGATAACAATCTCTGTATAGACATTTAAAGCCCAAAAAAGGAACTCACCACTTAAAGGAACACAAATACCCCATCTGTACTGTAATACAAATAATGTCTTACTTAGTCATCTGGCAGGTTTGTAGCCTTAACATTTCTTAAAGCAAGGCAAGCCTGTACATTTTATGGTAAAGAGCCAGATCTTTACCATAGAGAGAGCTAGCACTATCATTCACATTTTCTGGAAACATTTCTGCGTCTCCCCTATTTATAAGGACAAGAACGTTTAGTACAAATGCTTTTTAAGTTCCTAATAAATACCAAGTTTAACAATTAGGGACTTTAGCCAGAAAGAAGTATTGAAGAAAGTAGAGTAGGAACAAATACGTGAAGGTCAAGGCTATAGAATAAAACTCAGAGGTTCAGGAAACCATCCCCTATCTGCATGTTCCTTAAAGCCTTAGTGCGTTCCTAGTGAAGAACCAATTTTCTATTGTTTCCGTGGCAAAGCAGTGCTAAACAGGATTACCTAGGGTCCTAAAACAATGTTTCTATTGGCGAGAGAAGGCCAAGAGGGAAGGGGTTTCTTAATATGAAGCTTGCTTCTCCAAAACCTAGATGAAAATCTAAACAGCATCTGTAATTCTTTACCTGATACCCAAATGCATATACTGACATACTTCCTAGGTTCACCAAAACCCACACGTGGCCCACAGGTATCTGTGTTACCTCTGCCAAGGGCCTTGAACTGCCCTGAAAACATCCAATCTAGGCCATATTTTTTCCTTCCCAGGGAAAACTTCTTTCTGCATACATTCTCTTGCTCTCAAAAAGTTTGCATAGTTATTGAAAGTAATAGATTTAATCTGCCAGCACATTAAAAATTAACAGCATCAGAGAAAGTTTTTGTCTTATTATTGAATGTGGTAAATTTGCAGCTGTAGGAGCCTGAAAGGAGGAAGAGACGCCCAAAGGAAAACCTGGTGTGCTGCTTTAGTGAATCATTTTGGAAATTATTTATATCTGTAGATAAAAATGCAGTAGGCACGAAAACCGTATCAGAAAGAGACAAATTGTATGCATTTATAAACATATATAGGCATGTGAATACACACATATTTACACAAAAATGCACCAAAAGATACTTTAAATAATTCAACTGCTATCAGTCTCTTTAACAATGATGATTTTAAGAAAAAGAGATTATATCTTTGGACTGTCATTCCAAAGAAGGGAGTGAGGATGAAAGATAAAAAGCCACAGGGCATTTGTTGTCTAAAACTGACATCAATTTTCAGATTACCAGCCTAGTTCTAGAACTTATGCAAAAATCTAAAGTCAATTTCCTTATTACAGTCCTACTGAAATTATCACTGAAATTGTTGCCATGTTACTTCTGTCATGAAAACCATATCTTCTTATGTAAGAGCTAAAACCCAATATAGATTGAATGTGTGTGTGTAGAAATGAAATTTGGATTTCACATGAATTTAATGATTTTATGACCTCCTTCCCAGAAGGTCAAGTTATTTCTTATTCTTCATATGAGCAGTTTGCATTCACTCATCATTCTTATAGGGTCCAAGCTAACTGAGAAAGGATAGCCAGCTTAAGTGGTAGAGGTATTATTTTGCATATATTGCCTATATAAGCACCACATTATGGACAGAAATTATCTTTACTTTCTAACTTTGCATAATAAAATAAGCCATTAAATTAATACCATATAGAAAATACTGCTTGTCAGGCAAAGAAATGTGTATTGCTTTCCAGAAAACCAGGGACATTACATTGCCAATGCCTGCATGAATAATACATGGGTTAATTCAGAAAAACACCGTTTCATTATTTAAAAATGAATAAATTACAGACTTCGAATGATGACTAAATTTTCTTAATCTTACTTTTGCTCAGTGCTCTACTTCAGAATGAATCTGAAAATACTGTTTAATCCACACAAATAAAATGAAGTAGCTCCTTACAAAGTATTTTTTTTTCTGACTTTAGATCTCCTCAACTATAAAAGAAGAATACTCCATCTTCCTTTTTTTGTCTTGCTCACTTTAAGTCCAGAAATTAAGAAGCAATGTAGGTTTTCAATTCATACATTTGAAAATGGTAAGCTTATCTTGAATTATCCTGAGATTCTATGATTCAGTCTAACAAGAACAGCTCGCTGTGCACAAACTTCCTGTGTTTTAGCCTCACTGTCTGGAAAAATATGTTCAAAGGAATAAATAAGAATAACATGATTCTCACGTACGATGACGCACATTTCTTTCATTTTCTTTCACAGATAGCGGTCTACTCTGAAGACCTGTTAAAAATCAGTCCCATTTGGGCACTGATGAAAGCATGAGGAGAGAAAGAAATGCACCTGTAATAAGAAATTAATTTGGAGTTAAAATAAGTAAAACATCCCCACACAGTGCATTCAGGCTAAGCATAAAGTGACAGCCAGCAGATTATTCTACCGATTTCTAATGCTGGAAATTCGGATGGCATTTACTAGCATAACCTTTCAACTCTGAGCACATCAATAGAGGCCGACAGTGGCTTGAAATATGATTCCTTGCAGATAGCATATCCTCATTCATCTGAGTGTGCTGCTCTGTGCTCCATTGCACAAACAGCGTCTCACCCACTTCTGAGAGGACACTAATAAAAAAGGCATCAATTTTCAGCTCTAGTACTACTGTGATCTCTTTATATGTTCGACATCCAACATTAAATTAAAATGCTGTTATAAATCCTACTTTCTGAATCTGGAATGAGTGTTGGGTTTTTGTCGCATGAGACTGCAGCAAATCTTGTCAAAAGCAAGGAAGCACGTCTTGTTCACTCAGAATTAATGTTGTGGATGAAAGAAGGAGGTAAAAGGGGTTGAATATGGTGAACTGAGGGTGTCAGAGGCAATGGGGACTGCAGCTTCAGGGTGCCAAACCAGGCAGGGTATTTGCTGCTTTCAAGAAGTGGCTAATCAAGAATTGTAATTATCAACGACAAGCTGTGTGGCAGGAAGATTACTGATCAACAGACATACACATCCACACATCCATACATATCAACAGAAAAATTCTAGGCATAAAAAAATGGTCAATTATTCCCCTGTGGAAGAAAAATACTTTCCAAACACCAACGGTCCTGAAGAAGCCCTGTGGATTCTATCAAATCTCTGCAAAGAGGCTGCCATTGAGATTCAAAGCCAAATAGCACAGGTGACGTGCTTTCTGGGCCTTATGTCATTGTTACATAATTTTAAGGTTATAAGAGAAAAACCTTAAATCACTGGATTGCAAGAGAATAATATTATTAGATACTGACATGGACTTAAGACAGTTTCAGAAGGGTTCTATGTAAAGATGACAAGGGAGGGAGGAAAATAAAACACCCTGCAACTACAGAGAAGAAAGAAACTGGTTAGGTTTTTCCATTCTGCTCAAGGTGGCAATGCATTATAGGAGAACATTAGGGATTTTTTCTACTCTTTCTGATAAAAAGATCCCTGCCAATATAGATGATCACCTAAAAACTATGAACTAAAAGGCATTAGGAGCTTCAACAAAGATACAGAGCACAGAGCTGTATTCTTCTGCCTGGCTCATTCATAATTATGGATGAAATAAAGAGGCGCGTTTGCTTATTTGGAAGGGTGGGGTGGAAGGAAAAGGGGGAAGAACAAGCAGTTCAATATCTGGATCGAACAGAGGAACTTTTTCCCCCAAGGATCCTGCCGGGAGGAACCTTGACATGCACAAAGTCAGAACGTAGACAAAGTTGCCCTGGTGAGAACGATAAGGTCACCCGTGGGATTGCTGAGATTATCTCTGTCAAGCACTCGGACAGCATGCGGTCAAATGATGCATCATGCAGTCATTTTCGGGGGGGAAAAATCAATTTCTTCAGCAGGTCGCTATTTGCTTTTCAAAGTGCCCTTGTAGGCCTTCACCACCAAGCATTTATCAATTTAAATGTTGTAAATTGATAATGTGCCACTGTGCCTTGTACTGTTTCTGAATTATTTTGATACTTATATTTTCTCAATAGTCTCCAAACCCTCAGAGCTTCCACATTCAAAAGGGCATTTTTCTTTGTTAACCCACAAGTGATGAACTTTTTATGATTAGTGTACAGGAGAAAAATGTAGGCTTGCTAGTTGGGGTGGCAGGGGGGTGGTCGCAAGCTGCAGAAAATTATATATTTTTCTTCTTTTTTAAAAATTAAGGTATGTCTACTTGAAATATTTTGAAAAGGGGGGCCATAAAGCAGTATTTGCATTCATTTATTAAAAGAACTCCAGTTATCCTAGCATGGAATACATTTAGAACACCAACTGCAAAAATGCTAACACTTGGCTCCATCATTGTAATCCCTCTGCTGTGTTGAAATAATACCTTTTTTGTCTTTATATTCCAGCTCTCTAGGATGTGATGATGCCAAACAAGAATAATAACTTATAAGGAAAGCTAATGTCTTCTTTTTTTTTTCAACCCCACTAAAGAAATATATATATCTTCTACAAGCAGGGAAGTAAGAGTATTAGCCACATACTAACCTCAACTTGATTTGCATTGAAAAACACAGAATGGAAGAGTGAGGCTTGCACTTTGGAAAAGCAAAAGAAAGACATGGCAGTTGCAAAGCATCTTTAACCTCCAGTGATTTATTGGCCCTCGGCCAAGTTATCAGGGGAATCTAATTCTTCTTTATTATTCAAATAAACCACATTTGGCACCATGGTTCCCTTTCAGAATAGCTTCACAAATAGACTGAGCTCTGTCATTTATTTGACCTTGTACTTGTGTGCTGTAGCTGTAATTTTATTTGCCATTCTATATAACAAATGCAGAGAAATCTAAAATATGGAGATGAACAACAGGATAAGGAAAGGAGTTTATGGCAAATATATCTGCATGGCTTAAAAAAAAATACCAAATTTAAAACAACCACTTACCCCCTTTCACCTTCACCTCTATTAACTCTTATTATAATCTTCAGCCACCCTGCCCTTTTCAGCAAGCTGCCTTGAATCTAGCCAATTTGTAACCTTGTCTGCAGCTACCTTCTGGCTGGCTTAAAATACCCAGGAAATACCTTATATAAGGGTGAGGACTTGGTGAGAAAAAGGGAAGTGACTCATTATGTGCAGGAGGGGACTGGGGGCAGTGGGGGGTGATTAGAACACATTTCAAGAGAGGCTTTAGCTGGCACGTAGGGTATTTTCTAATGATATCACCCTATACAAATGTGAAAATTTCCTGGCTTGCTCTAGATCTCATTTTGTTGTAAACAGGACCCTATATTAACTTGAAAGCACTTTGCTGGGATAGGTGTGCATCAGAATTATCCTGTCTCACCTCACTTTCCAGAAAAAACGTTTTCAGAGGATGTGAGTCCAATTGTATCCTCTGGTTACCTGAGTCTCTCATGTCCTCTGCCTCTGGCAACAATAATGTGAATTTCTCATGAGGTCTTAGAAGAAAATGCAGGATGTGAGTATGGGTGAAGGAAAGCCGATTTGAAACCATGTAAACCACCAAACTAGCCAATGCTATTGTGAGGCCTGGATGCGGGAACAGAACATCGCTCTCCAAATGGTCTTCTGCACGGCTATGGCTGGCGGGGAACGGGCTTCTGCCTGCTTATGAGATTTCTAATTTGGGTCTTTGTGTTTGCTGTGTAGATCACGACAGCCTTGCTGTGAATATGGACTCCAGTGGAAGCAAATCAACGTCATAATCTACAGGTTAGCTCTTCCAAAATCCTACATGAGATTTTCAGATTTCAGTCCCAGAAAAACTTTGCTTTCCTTGAGAAACAATGGTTTTTCATTTTTGATGGTTTACTGGATTTCCCTTTTTGCTTTGGTTACCATGAAGCTCATGGTTAAATCTGAAACTTTAATAAAGACCATTTATAATAAATGGTCTTTTTATGAGCTTCTTTTTTGTGTTTTCCTACTATGTGGTAACAGTTTACCTACTTTTGCTTATCTCCTTTTCCTCATTCCCTAGTTCTATTTTGACATTATTTTTATCATATGTGTTTATGTAAGCTATTTCAAATCCTTTGTGGAAAGAGGAGAGTATAAGCCAACAAATAAATATTTCTCTAAGCTTTAAATCCTATATCAACTAGAAATATTTTTTATTTATCATGTAAAGTCTCTTTTGGATTCTTTGGCGATTAAGCCCCTTACGTTTTGGAAGAGATTTCATAAACGCTGGCTATATATCATTGCTACATTTTCAGTGTTAGGGAACCCATTCTGTTTTCTTAATTCATTTTCACTTCTGCCTGTTCCATTATAGCTAGAAAGCAGAGCTGTCATGAACAGCTCTGAATGCCATCACCAGGTATAAGAAGTTATTTAGTCTCTATGCAAGCCAAACTCAGCATCAGTATGTGGGAATCTTCCTTTAAGATAAGGCCTCTTGGTGAGTAACTGGGAATCATTTTTACACAGGAAAGCAAGTCAACAGTGCATACTTCTATAACCTGAAACCACTTCTTGGATGTTGTTAGGTTAAATATATACATCTCCTCTCTCTCTCTCTCTCTCTCTCTCTGTGTGTGTGTGTATATATGTATGTATGCATGTGCATCCGGCAAAGTCAAGAGGACTGTTGAGGAGCTTCAGAAATCATCATCATTCACTCATTCCCATAATTACAACAAGATGAGAATACTTTAAAGATAATACCCAGCACGCACATGCCCTGGACACCAGGAGCTGTCCCACCCAAGGGAGTGTCAAAGAGAAAATCCGCTCTGGCTGTCTCTATCCCCATGCTACACAACAGAGCTCAGTAGAAGTTTCCCTATCTTGTTTTCTTGTGAGCCAAAAAAGAATCCTAATTCTTTCCTGAGCATAAGCTGTTTTAAAGCCGCCACATTTATGTACACATTGAAAGAAAATAAAACTGACGGAGGGATATCTTGAGAGTTAGCAATACAGACATAGCTATGCTCTGTAACAAACTGACATGCTCACCGTCCTCCTTAACAATTTCACTGGACAAGTCTTTGATGACAGAGTTACACATTGTCTTTATTTAACAAAACTATTTGGAAAGGAAAGGAGGTTCCATAACTTTACAGATTCCTTATCACTGTCTAGAATTTGATAGAATAACCACTTAGCCAAAGTTGTAGAATACAAGCAGAGCATTTGGTTTGCATTTGATTAAGGGTGTGTGTGTGTGTGTGTGTGTGTGTGTGTGTGTGCTCATAAAAGAACAAATGCTTAATTGACTTAGAGTATATTTACTTTGTATATCACCCCATAACCCCTAAAACTGAAAAAGGGCATTGATGAAACTTGGAAAGAGTTGTATCTTGGGGACCTCAATTTCTCTATTAGGACTCAGAAACTGGGTTGGAAACTCTTTTCCAGAGTTTTAGCATAGATTTTTTTTTTCCCTCATGCTTTGGGCATTTAAAAATATATCATGTTCTTATCAGATTCTTTTCATATTAATGCAGAACTGTACTTAAGCTTAAGTTTTGAACTCTAAATACATAAATTGGTATAAGCAAAAATCACTTTTAAATACATAAATTGATATATGCAAAAATCACTTTCTACTGATTGACCCCTCATCAATTCAGTTGTATAGTGCTGCCAAATGAAGGCCCATGTCTCCTATCTCATAGCCTCTACCTGCATATTTGACAGTTTCTGCCAACACCAAACACATCCACCACAGGAGAAGAAGGCAATGGCACATTTTGGCCAGGGTCTGCCCCTGGATAAGTCAAGATGCTGACTACTGGTACGTGCTTTAAAACCCATTATATATAAAAGCAAAGACTGACTGCACAGAAATTGCCAGATACTGTACCATGTCTACATAGTTGCTTTATTTCGCAGAAACGTCAATTATTTGTCTCAGATTTTATTTAATGATACAGTAGAAAAGCAGCTAAATAAAATACTTTTAAGGAGAAACCAGCATAGGGTTAAAGCCAAATTTTTCTTGAACAGATGATATTTCAGATGGCCGCACTATTCCAGATGCATCAATTTCCTTGAAAATCCAATCCATATATGTGCATATGCTGTGCTGGCAGGAGGACTGACTGAGATGGCCAAAACCCAAGAGCTAATATTCTTTTGGCCAGAATAATGCAATTATTATTTTCCTAGCTATCAGTCTAAGCATACAGAGCCATCTGTTATGCAAAGCAAACATACACATCTCAATTACAGAAAATGCAGTTGCCTTGACAGAATTTGGATTACACCACTAACCAGGGCTGTAAAATGTGTTTTGAGCTAGTATATAATGGATGCTTTTCAGGAGTTCCCTAATTAGCATTTACCTGCTTAAACTAATTATTCATCCTTCTTCTTTACTGGCTTATTAAACTTTGCTGGATACCCTGCATGAAACATGAATATGTGCATTGCAGAACAACAAACAGTGGTGTTTCCAGTTCTATATGGTAATAACAACATCGCAATATGGTGGCTCACCAATTTCAAAATTGAAGATTCTCAATACTAGGTCCCAGACAGATTAAGACAAGGCTTAAAGTCTGTTAAAGGCTATTACAAAACCAGATCTTTCAATAAGATACAAGAATACTAATACTGAGTTAACAAAAGCTCGGTTTCCATCATCTGGTTTGCTAAAGTCCACATAAAATAGGATTACTCCATACACTATAGCTGAGAGCTTCCATGTTCTTCAAAAAGCATTAACAGACCAGACCCTTGTTTGGATTCTCAACAGTAAATAATCAAATTTGGCAGTGTTTCTCCTCCTTCCCCAAGCCTCCTTACATGCCAAATATCTCTCTCTATTATTTTCCAATGTCTTTCTTGATTTAGCTATTACCCGGCAAACTCACTAACAGCCAAAAGGGTCCAGCCTTGCTGGATGTCTCCTTAGCGCTGTGCCAACTTTCAGAAGCAATGAGTCTGGGGTGGGTCCTGCTTTAAAGAGACAAATCTTATCTCTATCTCTAGCTTCAAGGGGCAACTGAACGAGCGGTAGATTATCCAACTTGGCAGATCACCACACACACACACAAAATCCCTCCCACTAAGGCAGTGTTTTCCTCATGCCAAACCACCAGATGAAAGGGGTCAAACTCAGCCAATAACCTGTATGGGCGCAAATACCCAGATGTTCAGCATTTTTATGGAGAAAACATCTGGGTAATTAGCTGAATTGCAAACCTTGCTTCAGGATATTTTGGCATTCACTAGATGCAGCCCATGTCTTGGAATTCACTGGAACTTAAATTTTTGTGTTCCAGGGGAATATCGAGAAGTAACATCCAGGATTTTTGTCCCTGGCCCATCAGCCTCCATTTTCTTTTCTTTTACCCTCCAAAAAACACATGTGAGTAATTAAATGGCAAATAATGAAAAGCTATCTTATTTTATGAAATCATCTTTCAGCATTAGGAAGCATTTGCAAAGGCTGCAAAATATATCCTTGCTGGAACCCTCCCTGCAACACATTTTAATGGTCTCTTTCAGCATTTCTTGACTCCAAATGACTTCTGCCATTGTGTCAGCTCCCAGGATAATGCAGGGTACTCCATAAACATCCAGTAATAGGACACAAGGGAAGCACTATTAGTGTGTCCCTCTCCTACTGGGCACAGGGGTTTCAAAGTTCAAAACAACCAAGGGAAGAAACTTCATTTGTTCTCAATAAATTAATAATGATCCTTGGGGGGTGGGGAGCAGAACTAAAGTTTTTGAGCACAAGTTGATTCTGAATGTTCAACACTGACACACAGGTTTCTCACTGACTTTGAGAGAACAGTCAGGTAAAGCCATTAAGTAATAAATTTGATAATTCATGCTAAACAGAATATTCCTTGAAGAAGGAAAAACATGAGGCCGAAGAAGGCTTCATAATCGCTGCCAAGAATCTAAAATTGTTTTACTTACTTGTGAGAGGCCTAGGTAGATGGAGACTGTTTCGGAAATGTACAAAAATTTTCCTTCTTGATTTAGTGCAAATACAAAGCCATCCAGGGACTGCAGGAAAAAGAATAAATATATAAATAGATTAATAAATATAAAGGATGCAGATTTAATTAGTAAGGCAACTGAGAAAAAGCAATACATTGATTTTTTTTTTTTTTTTTTTTTTTTTTTTTTTTTTTTGAGACAGAGTCTTGCTCTGTCTCCCAGGCTGGAGTGCAGTGACACGATCTTGGCTCACTGCAACCTCTACCTCCTGGGTTCTCCTGCCTTAGCCTCCCGAGTAGCTGGGATTACAGGCATATGCCACCATGCCCAGCTAATTTTTGTATTTTCAGTAGAGACAGGGTTTCAGCATGTTGGCCAGGCTGGTCTCGAACTCCTGACCTCAGGTGATCCACCCACCTCAGCGTCCCAAAGTGCTGGGATTACAGGTGTGAGCCACCGCGCCCAGCCACGCTGAATTTAAGACCGTCTTTTCTCCGTGTTTAACGAAAGTCCTAAGATCTTTTAGTATTGCATTATACATGAACAAATTAAATGTCTGAATTAAGACTGAAAGCTTTCTTTTACTTTAGGGACTTATGTCTCTCTCATTTTGATCAAGATACATTACATTCATGTATAAAATAAGGTCATGCTGATTTTATGAGCTGTTGCCTTTATTTTTTTTGGATTCAGTGGTTACTGAGATTAAATCAGCAAGATTCTCCATTAAATAGTTGAACAGGAATAAAGATCGTAATGAAATGAAAGAAAAAAAGGCTTCCTATATCAAGAGCAAGTAAAATCACTACTTGCACTACTATGAACATCAACAATTTGCTAATTAATAAGGAATTATGCCTTCCTTACTCCCAGTGCCCATTGTGTTAGAACAATAGGAAATGTCAATACATTAAGGGGTAATGTTTATGGGCTGCAATCTTACAAACTGTAATCCTGTTTTGCAAAACTCTCTGTTAAAGTTTTATAGTGACAGTTTTAGTTTCTATCACAACTCCTGAAATGAAACAAAAGAAGAAAGAAAGAAAGAATAAAGAAAGAAAAAGGATGCTACACATCATCTGTAACTCCTAAAACCTCAGTCCACTTTCCAAATGGAGGGTTGCATTTTCAGTTTGATGAATGATGTAAATCATCATGAACTCCAACTGCAATATAACATTCAAACTGAGAATAAATTTGTTTCACATTCTTGCAATCCAGTGCATCCTACACCCTCTGTCATCCGCATGTTTTTTGTTTTGCTTTATATTTATTTTTAACAAGGTAGATTGCACAAGTGCTGCCTGTACAGGAAAAAAAGTTTTTAAATGTGAGTGGTGTTAAAAAAAAAAGGCTGTGAATTTGCAAATATAGGAAACCCACGCTAGGAACAAGGTATGTGAAAACACTAAATTAATGACAAAATTTGTAAAATATAGAAAGGTGGAAGATGTGTGTAAATTTAGTTAGAAATATGTGCCTTCTCAAATCCTAGCAATAATTTCAGTCTCCTAAAATACTGAATTTTGGGGGGAATATATATTATATATATTCTTATATATATATATGTATATATATATGCATACAGATACACACACACACATATATGTATGTATGTATGTATATATAAAATTTGGATTTCCTGCCAGATACAGTGGCTCATGCCTGTAATCCTAGCACTTTGAGAAGCCAAGGTTAGCAGATCACTTGAGACCAGGAGTTCAAGACCAGCATGGCCAACATGGTGGAAACCCCACCTCTACTAAAAATACAAAAATTAGCTGGGTATGGTGGCACACCTGTAATCCCAGCTACTTGGGAGGATGAGGCACAAGAACCACTTGAGCCCGGGAGGAGGAGGTTGCAGTAAGCCAAGATCATGCCACTGTACTCCAGCCTGGACAACAGAGCAAGACTCTGTCTCAAAAAAAAAAAAAAAAAGAAAAAGTGGATTTTCCTGTTTCCTGATCTGTTTTCACTGCCCCACTGGTCAGAAACTGTGGATGACACCCAATCCCCTCCTCTGATTTCTTGGGTTCTGAAAACAATTCAAAAGTCACATTATATTGTTCCACTAAAGAGAAAATTACATGATAGATGAGCTTTTAGCTACATTAATACAATAATGCCAACTTACATTTATTAAGCATTCTGTGCTAAGCAGTTTGCACATATTGTCTCTTTTAATTTTCACAAGTACTATATGAAGTTATAGTATTATTATCTACTTTTTTTTTTTTTTTTGAGACGGAGTCTTGCTCTGTCTCCCAGGCTGGAGTGCAGTGGCGAGATCTCGGCTCACTGCAAGCTCCGCCTCCCGGGTTCACACCATTCTCCTGCTTCAGCCTCCCGAGTAGCTGGGACTACAGGTGCCTGCCACCATGCCAGGCTAATTTTTTGTATTTTTAGTAGAGACCGGGTTTCACCGTGTTAGCCAGGATGGTCTCGATCTCCTGACCTCGTGATCCGCCCGCCTCGGCCTCCCAAAGTGCTGGGATTACAGGCATGAGCCACTGCGCTCAGCTGTTATTATCTACATTTTATATATAAGGAAATTGAGGATTAGTGAAGTTAGGCAACAAACCTATTCCTAGTTTGGAGTTTAGATTTGAACTTTGGCAATGGGACTTAATAACTAACTATACTGCCTTCCAATAAAAATAAAGATTCTCTAATTGACATGTGTGAATTAATGAAATGGCAAATATTCACAGCATTTCTGAAATTAAAATATTTACCCTAAGAGGCAGCCTGTACATCTTAAACATTGTCCCTTGTTTTTGAACAATTTGTGTTCAAACGACAGAATCCTTTCATTGTGGGTAGAAGACAGAGGGGAAGTAGGATGGCAAGAGATTACTTAAGTTACTTCCACAGAAGGTTACCTGGCCACCTTTGCTGTGAAATATTTCCCCGGAACCAGCTTTTGGGAATAAAATACTGTCTAGGGGAACTGGGTTCCTTACCTTTGACAAAACTGCCAAACCCTCTGCAGCCTTTTCTGATAGAGCCTTTCAAGCACAGGATGTGGTATAGCGGAACCTCACTTTGAACCAGTGCAAGGTGAGAGATATTTCCTTCCTACAAGTTTGGGAAGGATCTAACTTCAATATACCTTTACCTCAAACAGGATGTCTCCTGAGGATGACTCATGAAAATTAGGACCCTCCCCTTTGTGACTATTCCCTTGGATCTTATAAAAGGGCTTATTAGGTTTTCCATTCGACCTGATAGCCATGGCTTGGTACACAATCACAGAGAACTGTGTAAGTCATCTTCTCCAATTTTAATATGTCATTGTCAATTAGAGCAACAACACAAAGAAAGATCACAGGAGAACTTCTAAGGACACAAGGGACAGTTGGAAGCCTGGTTGGGTGCAGAAGGATGGACTGATGAAGCTGGTGTGGGGATAATCTCCTATAGTTCTAAACCTTCATTTTACAGAGGAGGAAACTGAGGCACAGAGAGGCTAAGTGGCTGGACGAGATCAGATGGCCAGTTAGTGGCAGAGCCAGGATTAAATCTTTTTCACTCCCATAAAATTATTAAAGCATTTATGGCATTGTATACTTCTGGTTGGCTTACTCAGCTCTCAACTAGAGAATTTCTGAATCACTGAATTTCTCAACAGTGAGGCAATGCCTTATTTATCTTTCTCCAGCTGGCACCTAACAACTACTCAATCAAGATTTATGAAATCCAATTGTACCTCCATGCTCAGTGCTCCCTTTTCCTTATATCACAAATACCATAATGACTAGTCAGGATGGAAATTATTTTCTTGAGGAGTCCAGCTTACGGACTTAGATTATTTACAGATTCAGATTCCACAGATTTCCACTATGGTCTGGGATACCTCCTGATATTCAGAATAGAATGGATTCTTTTATGTCCTTCAAAGTACCCAGTGCTATTTCTGAATAGATGTGTCATTTGCTGTTTATGCATATCCTTTACTTCCTCACTAAAGGGGATTGTGATTTTTAACATGAGGTTCAGATTTCATGTACTTACTAAAATATTTGAGGAGGTTTGGGCACCATAGCAGGGTAAAAGACTATCTGGGGGCTAAACATCTGATGCTATTAAGCAGTGGCGATCTAAGAACTGGCCAGTTTTGTCTGGCAAAAACAGAGGCTTCAACACATGTTCCAATTTCCTGGTGAGATTAAAATGAGTCTATGTCTACATGACACAAAGACATCCAGTCAATTCAATTAAAAATAACGGCCAATTTGGTAGGGGGAAAAACAACTAGTTAAATTAGTTGTTAGTCATCACAGAAGTGAAACACACACACACACACACACACACACACAGACACACCAACAACAACTGGTTAATTCACCATATTTTTCACTTTTATGCTTATCATTTTGGTCAATTATACCTATAGTCTGAGATCAATGTCCATATCTCAGATTTGATTACCTTTCAAATAAAAAATGGGATATGAAGTCAGGTCTAAAGTGGATTGCCAAGGTCACTTTTCTCATAGCTACTACCTTCTGATTCAGGATTGTCTCTGCTATAGTTAGCTGTATGTTGCCACTTAGAAAAGTTTGAAGGGTAGCATCATTGTTGGTTTAATTTGGGTGTTATCAATTTAAAAAGGTGGGAGGAGGAAGAAAACATTCAGTCAGTTAGTCTTGGAAACCAAGTGTGATTAATCTGAAAGTTCTGTGGAATTTTTTTGAATTTTGAATCAAGAAAGCTATTATATACTGCGCTGTTCAATCACTGCAGGCTACTTTTTAATTTTTTTTCAACTGCCCACTGTTTTCAACAGGCGCCAATTAAGATTTTGGGGTCAAAGGGTTAATTACATCTTCTTACTCACTATGTAGAATTTTCTGATTATTAACTAAGGTTGGATTAAGATGAAAAAGAACCTACACAAATGTTAATGCTAGTCCCTCCTCAAGAAGATTTATTATAAAGCCATGCTGAAATCTATCTGCTTTCCTCAAAGCAGATGGGGAACGAAATCTTAGAAGAAACAGTAAAACAGACATTTTAAAGACATGCAAGTTCTGATTTATCAAGACAGTTTTCTTACTACTGAAAACAGTTCTTAGCCATCCAGACAGGGCCGATTGGAGATTTCTTTTGTCACATCCCAGTAAGTCTATGAGGTACACATGCAAGAAGTGAGGCTTGGATACAGAAGTCAGGAGTTACAGCATCTCTGAATGATAACGCCTGTAATTATAATTTATATCCCCTGACATTAGTGTCACATATAAAGTGTAAGGCATAGTTTCTTAACCCCAAAAGCTGAATGCTTCTAACAGTACTTGTCAAATGATGAGGTTATTTCCTTGCAGGCTATGGAAGTAACCACAGGTTCATGATTGAAGGTATACTAATGTTTAATGCATTGTGCTAAATGGATTTATATTTGTCAAAGGAGTTTTGCCTCTGCTTTCCTTTTTGTGCATATTCCTCTGCAGCCAAATTTCACAGAGTGACATCTTACCGTGGTGCTCCTTTAGGGACAAGTTTTGAGTATATAAGCACTCCGAAATTAGTAGTTCTTTCTTTGACATTCCAGTACAGAAGGGGCAAAAATCACCCCAAACTCTTTTCCTATGACTTAACTCCAGTTAGAGAGAAGAATTACCAGTAGGCTAGGTTATTTTAATGACAGATTATTTTAAACTAAGCCTTCACCATCTGTTCCACCCCCTAATTATGAATGCAAAAAGAACATATTTCACAATTACATCAGTAAAAAAGTAAGATATACATGATTTAAATGCATGCATGTGCTCCTTGTCCAATGTGCCATGCATCTGTGATGTTCTTCCAATTCAGGCTCAGACTGCAGAGAAAATGCCCATACGTGATAGAGTACAATCTCTGACATACTCAACTTTCCCTTCAAACCCAGAGTTCTTCACTGTTGTGACATAACTCTGTTAGGACAACAGCAGAGCCTGAATTCGGGCACTATGCATATCAGACATTAGAAGTGAGCATTTTATAGCTGCTAAGACAGCTTTGCTGTTAATAAGGAGAGGCTCTGTGAGAAAACTGCCTCCATTCCGTAAGCAATGGGTTAGCCTTGGGAAGAAGTGGGTCTGCCCTTGAACCGTATGAGAAGCCTGGCTGGAGAGTGAGAACAGGACTCCACTGCCTATCTTTCCACTCTGTTTTGGCAGCAGTTAAAAGAGTTGGAAAGAACCAAATATTTCTTAAATTTTTTGGCCTTTTGATACAATCACACTTTGATAGCGCTCATTAAAATGCCATATTGCCCTCCGAATGCACTCAGGAAGTGATGCTACACTGCTCAGGCACACACATGTGGACTCCCAGCGACTTCAAGGAGAACCTGGATGGTGCCCAAAGTGCCCACATGTGTCTGTTTATGGGGAAGAAAAAGATTCACAAATTGTGTCTTCGCAATCTGACTTTTAACAATCCAGCACTGTGCAGAAACAAAAGCCTTATTTTCAGGAATAAGAATCTAAGTCAAGTATATTTTCTCGAAGTGGATAAAAGCATACACATCAAAGGTTTAGGCTTTATTTAACCCTTCAGAATCTCTAAGAGCTTTCTGTTCCTTCCTTTGCCTTTCAATGAGTCAACTGCACAAAGGATAGCATAGGTTCATACTGTCAGGTACCAAAAGCCACATGTTTCCCAGTCACAACACCAAATTGGATTAGTTAAATTTGACTATTTTTCTACTAAAAAATAAATCCAGAACAGCAAACTGTGATGCCTCAAAACACCTTTCGTAAGGGTTTCCTACAACATGTAAATTGAAACATCTTAGGTGAGAAAACAGTTAAGAGCCATAGATGGCCTCTCTTCAGTCCTTAAAAGAGAGGCAGCAGAATAAAGAGGCAGCAGAATAAAAGGAGAGACACTGAGCTAGCAACATGTTAAAACATGAGAAGAACAAAGACACCCACTTTCTGAGCAAGATGAGGTTTTACTTCTGCTCCTTAAAATTCCATTTTGGGGGAGCTGTGTATCCAAGTGCTGACCTTTTTTCTCTGGGATGCTAGTTTAGGCTTTACTTCCAGCCTTGAGGGATGCAGATTTACTGATTTGAACATCCAGCCAAATGGACAATAGGCTCTGGTCAAAAGACAGTGACTGGCTTCTGAGCCACAGGGGCAACTCCATATTATCTCTGGTTTGTCCCAGAGGAACCGGGGCTCCACTTGGGGCATAGGTGAGCACATGCTCCTTTTGCCACAAGGAGAGGATTCCAATAGTTATTCTAGAGCACAAATGTTCATTGCAATGCTACATCTGCTTTGCATATATGTGGTATGTTCAATTACTGAATGGTAGACTTCCGAATCTAAGAGCTCATTCCTTATTGTGCTTCTCTCTCATTGAATTCAGAGTTCTTTTTCAAGGTAGAGGAGGAATCCCCACCTTGGCAGAAGTAATATAAACAATACGTTGCACTGGTCCTGAATGGCCTAAAAATGTCACTGCTTTGCTTTGGCTAGAAATATATGCCGTTCACTCACACGCGGGTACCAGGTGTCTTTCAAGTTGTTGGCATTAAAAAAAACAACTGAAAGAAAAGAATAAATAACAACTGTTTACCTTACATCCTGTCGAATATAGACTACTGCAAAGTAGGAAGTGGTCTTCATTATATATATATTATATATGAATCAAATATGCTGTTACACATATTATATATAATATATATTGCATTTATTGTTATCGGATGTCATAAACAATGCTCAGTTCACTCAGTATTCACCAGGGAAAAGAAAAGGAAGCAAATATTTGTTAGTCACATTACATAGCTCACATGTGAGATAGGTATTATTTAATCCTACTTTGCAGATGAGGAAACTGAGGTTCAGAGCATTTAAGTACATTGCTCAGTGTCACGTAACTAACATGTGGTAGAGCTGAGAACAAAGGATCCTTTGACTGCTTTTCCTCCCACTGCTGAGACTACCTGCTGGGTACTTTAGTTGTTTCACACCTCGATATAGCTGTGTGGAATCCTTGCCTCTTCCAGCATTTCTTTCCACACGAGTGAGTCTCATGCTCTTTCTGTTTAGAAAACACCTGTTGACTGCAACAGAAAGCACCTGATGAGCTCTTATTATGCATCAAGCCCATGACAGCCTGAGTTTCACAAAGGGGAGTGAGATAAGGTTCCCAATCACAAGCTGCTTTCTTAAAGAAGACTCATCTGTGGGATCCAAGACTAAGAAAATGAATAAAGTTCAAAATTAACTGTATAAAACAGAAAGCCCCAAGGCAAAGGCAGTTTCCAATTTAGGATACCCTGAATACACAGTGGGGACCCCTGGATGACCCAGCTCCAGACCTCTTGTAGGTTGGTGTTGTTTTGGGGAAAGGCATGGAGTGCTCGATTTGGAAAACATGCAGTCAAAAGACCACCAGACTTTGAAGAAATTCCCATGAGTTGGAAGAAGATCCTAGATCCCAGAAGTGGACAGGGGACCCCACAGGTAATAATCCCTAGTAAAACCACATCTCCAAATAGGCAGCTGGTATGTAAGACTGGACCACACCACATACTAGCTGGCCAGAACACTGACCCCATATCCTGTCCCAGAGTTTTTCATTCAGACTTATATGTTAGTTTTTTCCCCCTTCTCTGGTAGTATATACATACCATTTTATATAGAAGTCAATGTGAAAATAAGATAGACTACAGAAATTTATTTTATAGTCACATTTACCTGAAAGTACAGCCTCACTTACCTGAAAACACATCCCTGATGTTGGCAGGGAAACCCACAGTGCTTCTGTTATGGCTAATTATGATATGAACCTGACTGTTTACTGGGCAGTGGGTGACTTCTAGAAACAGGCTCTTAAGACAAAATAATAAATGCTTTGTACAGGTATTTCTCTAGGTAAGGAGGTTTGTGTCGGGAGTAGTAACAATGATTAAAGAATCCCTTAATGAATTTAGAATATTAAAAGACCATTTAGAGACCGCAGACACTAATCTGGTGCAATCATGTGTTTTATTTCTAGGAACGTTTTATTTGTATCTCTAGAGAAAAGGCATTAAAAAACATTTGTACTCAAAGGAACTTGATGGTTACAAATATAGTTCAGAAATTCTGGTTGGGGATAATTCATGGGCCATGAAACCCTTCTATGTTAATTTCAGGAAATCATTGTAAATGGGTTCTTTGCTCTTTATTTTATATATCATTCATATAATTAACAATTAATTTTTAGTAGAACCACATACAGCTATAAATATGATGGGCTGATAACAGAAATTAGTATTTAGTTCCTGGAGTCAACAATGCTTAGAATTGTTTTTAAAATTTTTTGTGAGTAACTGCATCTCTTCTGGGTCCTTCACTTTACAATACTGAAATCTTTACATTGGTTTTCTGTGAATTCCAGATGCTTGGAGGCTATGTTGCTTCACTGCCTCAGCTCCAGAATTTAGCTTCATATGAAGCAGAGATACATATTTATAGGGAAGTTAATTATTCTGATGGAACTGAGACCTGGTCCTGAATGATCTGTGGATAAACAACATGGTTTACCATTTGCTATGGCTCTCGGCTGCTTTGCTAACCTTCTTTCATTTCACAGTTGGCTGCTGAGTCTAGGTGAGAAGGACCAGCGTACGCTGCCTGTCCACAGAGCTCTCATCCTATTCAAGGGTCCAAGGAAATGGAAATGCTTCTGCTTTTATCCATGTGCCAGACTATGTAACACATGAGAAGTAAAAAAGATTATGGATTGTTATGGTTTGCTAATATACTTGCTTATATCCAGAACATAACAACTAATATCGTAAGAAATCTTCATCAGTGACGCTCTTGATGACAGCCTTCAAAGTAGAACAATTCAGCTTGTGAAATTTGCTAGGACCAAATTTGCTAGGTGTACATTAAATGACAGTCTTAATTTATACAATTAAAAGCAGTAATGCTTACTAGGGAGGCTGAGGCAGGAGAATCGTGTGAGCCCAGGAGTTTGAGGCCAGCCTGAATAACATAGTAAGACCTCGTCTCAAACAAAACAAACCCCAAATAACAAAAGAAAACAACAGTGGTGCTTGGCTGTATTGATCCTGGCTTCTCTGTGGTCTAATTCAGGAACAGAATGAAAGGACTGAGCTGAGATATGGGGTTTTTGGTGTTGGTAATTTTGTGGAATGATTTAGTAAAGAAGAAAATCAAATTCTGGTATTTTCCACTGGCTTCCTAAAGTGAATCTTTTGTTGTTTGTTTTTTAAAAAGTGAAAAGTGAAACTGGAATTTTCTTCCTCTTTCTGATTGTACTTCAATGACTATTCTGGCTGGAAATGAATTTAGTGCTATCACTGAAGAGGGATTGGCCATTCATTACTTGAATTTGCAAGATCAAAAGGTGATTTCACTGAAATCTCAATGAGTTTTAATAGGAATCACGGGAATGAAGTTGTCTATAAAGAAGGTAAGTGTAACTAACTAAAATGTGAAAATAATGTCTAAAAGTGACTGCCTTGAAGGTAAACGCAGATATGTTAAGGTGATTTGAATAAGGCAAAGAATGTAACTAAACCATGGAAACCACTGTGCTGACCATCTCTGTGCCTTTCTGACCTATCATATCCGACAGCAAAAGATAACAGACTCACATATCTTCTGTTTTAGCCATCTGATTGATGCATCAAATAATCACTGTGATTCTTTTTTTCTTTAAAATAGGCACTCAGCCTGTAATCCTAGCACATTAGAAGGCCGAGGTAGGTGAATCGCTTGAGCTCAGGAGTTTGAGACCAGCCTGGCAACATGATGAAGCCCTGTCTCTATCAAAAATACAAAAAAATGTAGCCGGCTCTGGTGCCACATGCCTGTGGTCCCAGCTACTCAGGAGACTCAGGTGGGAGGAACGCTTGAACCCGGAAGGCAGGGGTTACAGTGAGCCAAGATTGTGCCACTGCACTCCGACCTGGGTGATAGAGTGAGACCCCGTCTCAAAAATAAAATAAAATAGGTGCTCAAATTTGTTTAAAAGATATTTGAAAAGGTGTACTTCAGTGCTGTCTTGAAGTGAAAGGTTATATGCAAGTAATAGATTGTGGGTATCAAAAAGCAAATTATATCTAGTACATGAATTGTCACTAGATGGTCATTTTTTTCAGACACAGATTTGTTCTATACATTTTGAGATGCCTGGACATTTGGTTATAAATAAATATAAACACGTTCGCATATGCTCCTGTAATTACTAACTGGGGATGAATCATTTGTTGGAGCTAATAATGCTACCATATGCATGTCCCAGGGCAGAAGAAAGTGTCAATAGCTTTTGTCCAGATATAGCCTTTCCTTTCCCTCTGTTCCAGAGTGCTGTCAACACATGTGATCTCTCCCTTTCTTGGGTTCTTTAGGTGAAGTCAGAGGTCAGTAGCTGGCATCTCAGCCAACAAAGGGCAGACCTTGTCATTCTGCTCTTTCCTAAGCAGCACAGAGTGTTAGCCTGCTGGGAAGGTATAACTTAGTGTGCATTTTGAATTGGGCTATTTGGAATAGATTGCCACAGAACAATCTACTTTTGCTACAGAGCCCTTATCACCTAACACACCTGAGTAATCGCTGGGTAAACTGCTTTCAGTGAATTAGGACAATGTGGTTTACTGAAGTCGTATAACAGCCATAGCATTACACATCCTACAAGGGATTTGCTGTACCAATAATCTAGGTTATGCATGATCTATTCAAATACACTGATGTGCCCATCGAAAGTAATTCCAAAAGAAATTTGGAGTTGGTCATATTGATAATTCGCTCACTAGAAACCTTGAATCAATAATCTCAGTATAATTCTAATGTGCACAATGATTACTTACCCACTCTTTTGTCTTAAATAGCTGAAGATGTGTTAGAACAAAAATAATTTTAAAATGGATATATTCCACCATTCACTACATTTGATGAATGACGGTCTACATCTCAATGACTATTAGACTTATTAAAATTAGTATACAGGGAGAATGGAGCCAAGATGGCCGAATAGGAACAGCTCCGGTCTACAGCTCCCAGCGCGAGCGACGCAGAAGACGGGTGATTTCTGCATTTCCATCTGAGGTACCGTGTTCATCTCACTAGGGAGTGCCAGACAGTGGGCGCAGGTCAGTGGGTGAGTGCACCGTGCGCCAGCCGAAGCAGGGGCGAGGCATTGCCTCACTCGGGAAGCGCAAGGGGTCAGGGAGTTCCCCTTCCAGAGGTGACAGACGGCATCTGGAAAATCGGGCCACTCCCACCCAAATACTGTGCTTTTCCGACGGGCTTAGGAAACGGTGCCCCAGGAGAGTATAGCCCGCACCTGGCTCAGAGGGTCCTACGCCCACGGAGTCTCGCTGATTGCTAGCACAGCAGTCTGAGATCAAACAGCAAGTCGGCAGCGAGGCTGGGGGAGGGGCGCCCGCCATTGCCCAGGCTCGCTTAGGTAAACAAAGCAGCCTGGAAGCTTGAACTGGGTGGAGCCCACCACAGCTCAAGGAGGCCTGCCTGCCTCTGTAGGCTCCACCTCTGGGGGCAGGACACAGACAAACAAAAAGACAGCAGTAACCTCTGCAGACTTAAATGTCCCTGTCTGACAGCTGTGAGGAGAGCAGTGGTTCTCCCAGCACGCAGCTGGAGATCTGAGAACGGGCTGACTGCCTCCTCAAGTGGGTCCCTGACCCCTGACCCCCGAGCAGCCTAACTGGGAGGCACCCCCCAGCAGGGGCAGACTGACACCTCACACGGCCGGCCAGGTACTCCAACAGACCTGCAGCTGAGGGTTCTGTCTGTTAGAAGGAAAACTAACAGAAAGGACATCCACACCAAAAACCCATCTGTACATCACCATCATCAAAGACCAAAAGTAGATAAAACCACAAAGATGGGGAAAAAACAGAGCAGAAAAACTGGAAACTCTAAAAACCAGAGTACCTCTCCTCCTCCAAAGGAACGCAGTTCCTCACCAGCAACGGAACAAAGCTGGACGGAGAATGACTTTGACGAGCTGAGAGAAGAAGGCTTCAGACGATCAAATTACTCCGAGCTACGGGAGGATATTCAATCCAAAGGCAAAGAAGTTGAAAACTTTGAAAAAAATTTAGAAGAATGTATAACTAGAATAACCAATACAGAGAAGTGCTTAAAAGAGCTGATGGAGCTGAAAACCAAGGCTCGAGAACTACGTGAAGAATGCAGAAGCCTCAGGAGCCGATGCGATCAAATGGAAGAAAGGGTATCAGCCCTGGAAGATGAAATGAATGAAATGAAGCGAGAAGGGAAGTTTAGAGAAAAAAGAATAAAAAGAAACGAGCAAAGCCTCCAAGAAATGTGGGACTATGTGAAAAGACCAAATCTACATCTGATTGGTGTACCTGAAAGTGACGGGGAGAATGGAAACAAGTTGGAAAACACTCTGCAGGATATTATCCAGGAGAACTTCCCCAATCTAGCAAGACAGGCCAACATTCAGATTCAGGAAATACAGAGAACGCCACAGAGATACTCCTCGAGAAGAGCAACTCCAAGACACATAATTGTCAGATTCACCAAAGTTGAAATGAAGGAAAAAATGTTAAGGGCAGCCAGAGAGAAAGGTCGGGTTACCATCAAAGGGAAGCCCATCAGACTAACAGCGGATCTCTCGGCAGAAACCCTACAAGCCAGAAGAGAGTGGGGGCCAATATTCAACATTCTTAAAGAAAAGAATTTTCAACCCAGAATTTCATATCCTGCCAAACTAAGCTTCATAAGTGAAGGAGAAATAAAATACTTTACAGACAAGCAAATGCTAAGAGATTTTGTCACCACCAGGCCTGCCCTAAAAGAGCTCCTGAAGGAAGCGCTAAACATGGAAAGGCACAACCGGTACCAGCCACTGCAAAATCATACCGAAATGTAAAGACCATTGAGACTAGGAAGAGACTGCATCAACTAACGAGCAAAACATCGAGCTAACATCATAATGACAGGATCAAATTCACACATAACAATATTAACTTTAAATGTAAATGGACTAAATGGTCCAATTAAAAGACACAGACTGGCAAATTGGATAAAGACTCAAGACCCATCAGTGTGCTGTATTCAGGAAACCCATCTCACGTGCAGAGACACACATAGGTTCAAAATAAAAGGATGGAGGAAGATCTACCAAGCAAATGGAAAACAAAAAAAGGCAGGGGTTGCAATCCTAGTCTCTGATAAAACAGACTTTAAACCAACAAAGATCAAAAGAGACAAAGAAGGCCATTACATAATGGTAAAGGGATTAATTCAACAAGAAGAGCTAACTATCCTAAATATATATGCACCCAATACAGGAGCACCCAGATTCATAAAGCAAGTCCTGAGTGACCTACAAAGAGACTTAGACTCCCACACATTAATAATGGGAGACTTTAACACCCCACTGTCAACATTAGACAGATCAACGAGACAGAAAGTCAACAAGGATACCCAGGAATTGAACTCAGCTCTGCACCAAGCAGACCTAATAGACATCTACAGAACTCTCCACCCCAAATCAACAGAATATACGCTTTTTTCAGCACCACACCACACCTATTCCAAAATTGACCATATCCTTGGAAGTAAAGCTCTCCTCAATAAATGTAAAAGAACAGAAATTGTAACAAACTGTCTCTCAGATCACAGTGCAATCAAGCTAGAACTCAGGATTAAGAATCTCACTCAAAACCGCTCAACTACGTGGAAACTGAACAACCTGCTCCTGAATGACTACTGGGTACATAACGAAATGAAGGCAGAAATAAAGATGTTCTTTGAAACCAACGAGAACCAAGACACAACATACCAGAATCTCTGGGATGCATTCAAAGCAGTGTGTAGAGGGAAATTTATAGCACTAAATGCCCACAAGAGAAAGCAGGAAAGATCCAAAATTGACACCCTAACATCACAATTAAAAGAACTAGAAAAGCAAGAGCAAACACATTCAAAAGCTAGCAGAAGGCAAGAAATAACTAAAATCAGAGCAGAACTGAAGGAAATAGAGACACAAAAAACCCTTCAAAAAATCAATGAATCCAGGAGCTGGTTTTTTGAAAGGATCAACAAAATTGATAGACCGCTAGCAAGATTAATAAAGAAAAAAAGAGAGAAGAATCAAATAGATGCAATAAAAAATGATAAAGGGGATATCACCACCGATCCCACAGAAATACAAACTACCATCAGAGAATATTACAAACACCTCTATGCAAATAAACTAGAAAATCTAGAAGAAATGGATAAATTCCTCAACACATACACCCTCCCAAGACTAAACCAAGAAGAAGTTCAATCTCTGAATAGACCAATAACAGGAGCTGAAATTATGGCAATAATCAATAGCTTACCAACCAAAAAAAGTCCAGGACCAGATGGGTTCACAGCCGAATTCTACCAGAGGTACAAGGAGGAGCTGGTACCATTCCTTCTGAAACTATTCCAATCAATAGAAAAAGAGGGAATCCTCCCTAACTCATTTTATGAGGCCAGCATCATCCTGATACCAAAGCCTGGCAGAGACACAACAAAAAAAGAGAATTTTAGACCAATATCCTTGATGAACATTGATGCAAAAATCCTCAATAAAATACTGGCAAACAGAATCCAGCAGCACATCAAAAAGCTTATCCACCATGATCAAGTGGGCTTCATCCCTGGGATGCAAGGCTGGTTCAATATACGCAAATCAATAAATGTAATCCAGCATATAAACAGAACCAAAGACAAAAACCACATGATTATCTCAATAGATGCAGAAAAGGCCTTTGACAAAATTCAACAACCCTTCATGCTAAAAACTCTCAATAAATTAGGAATTGATGGGACGTATCTCAAAATAATAAGAGCTATTTATGACAAACCCACAGCCAATATCATACTGAATGGGCAAAAACTGAAAGCATTCCCTTTGAAAACTGGCACAAGACAGGGATGCCCTCTCTCGCCACTTCTATTCAACATAGTGTTGGAAGTTCTGGCCAGGGCAATTAGGCAGGAGAAGGAAATCAAGGGTATTCAATTAGGAAAAGAGGAAGTCAAATTGTCCCTGTTTGCAGATGACATGATAGTATATCTAGAAAACCCCATTGTCTCAGCCCAAAATCTCCTTAAGCTGATAAGCAACTTCAGCAAAGTCTCAGGATACAAAATCAATGTGCAAAAATCACAAGCATTCTTATACATCAATAACAGACAAACAGAGAGCCAAATCATGAGTGAACTCCCATTCACAATTGCTTCAAAGAGAATAAAATACCTAGGAATCCAACTTACAAGGGATGTGAAAGACCTCTTCAAGGAGAACTACAAACCACTGCTCAAGGAAATAAAAGAGGATACAAACAAATGGAAGAACATTCCATGCTCATGGGTAGGAAGAATCAATATCATGAAAATGGCCATCCTTCCCAAGGTAATTTACAGATTCAATGCCATCCCCATCAAGATACCAATGACTTTCTTCACAGAATTGGAAAAAACTACTTTAAAGTTCATATGGAACCAAAAAAGAGCCCGCATTGCCAAGTCAATCCTAAGCCAAAAGAACAAAGCTGGAGGCATCACGCTACCTGACTTCAAACTATACTACAAGGCTACAGTAACCAAAACAGCATGGTACTGGTACCAAAACAGAGATATAGATCAATGGAACAGAACAGAGCCGTCAGAAATAATGCCACATATCTACAACCATCTGATCTTTGACAAACCTGAGAAAAACAAGAAATGGGGAAAGGATTCCCTATTTAATAAATGGTGCTGGGAAAACTGGCTAGCCATATGTAGAAAGCTGAAACTGGATCCCTTCCTTACACCTTATACAAAAATCAATTCAAGATGGATTAAAGACTTAAATGTTAGACCTAAAACCATAAAAACCCTAGAAGAAAACCTAGGCAATACCATTCAGGACATAGGCATGGGCAAGGACTTCATGTCTAAAACACCAAAAGCAATGGCAACAAAAGCCAAAATTGACAAATGGGATCTAATTAAACTAAAGAGCTTCTGCACAGCAAAGGAAACTACCATCAGAGTGAACAGGCAACCTACAAAATGGGAGAAAATTTTCGCAACCTACTCATCTGACAAAGGGCTAATATCCAGAATCTACAATGAACTCCAACAAATTTACAAGAAAAAAACAAACAACCCCATCAAAAAGTGGGCGAAGGACATGAACAGACACTTCTCAAAAGAAGACATTTATGCAGCCAAAAGACACATGAAAAAATGCTCACCATCACTGGCCATCAGAGAAATGCAAATCAAAACCACAATGAGATACCATCTCACACCAGTTAGAATGGCAATCATTAAAAAGTCAGGAAACAACAGGTGCTGGAGAGGATGTGGAGAAATAGGAACACTTTTACACTGTTGGTGGGACTGTAAACTAGTTCAACCCTTGTGGAAGTCAGTGTGGCAACTCCTCAGGGATCTAGAACTAGAAATTCCATTCGACCCAGCCATCCCATTACTGGGTATATACCCAAAGGACTATAAATCATGCTGCTATAAAGACACATGCACACGTATGTTTATTGCCGCATTATTCACAATAGCAAAGACTTGGAACCAACCCAAATGTCCAACAATGATAGACTGGATTAAGAAAATGTGGCACATCTACACCATGGAATACTATGCAGCCATAAGAAATGATGAGTTCATGTCCTTTGTAGGGACATGGATGAAATTGGAAATCATCATTCTCAGTAAACTATCGCAAGAACAAAAAACCAAACACCGCATATTCTCACTCATAGGTGGGAATTGAACAATGAGAACACATGGACACAGGAAGGGGAACATCACACTTCAGGGACTGTTGTGGGTTGGGGGGAGGGGGGAGGGATAACATTGGGAGATATACCTAATGCTAGATGACGAGTTGGTGGGTGCAGTGCACCAGCATGGCACATGTATACATATGTAACTTACCTGCACATTGGGCACATGTACCATAAAACCTAAAGTATAATAATAATAATAATAATAATAATTACAATAAAAGAAAAAAAAAAAATAAAAATAAAAATAAAAATAAAAATTAAAAAAAAAAAAAAAAAAAAAATTAGTATACAGAATTGTAGACTAACTGTTGACTAAAGCGGCCTCAACCATATATAGCAATAACACGTTCAGCCACAACTGTCACCTCTTACTTAGTCTTTCTCAATGTTTGATGTCAAAGGCATCCGAATTGCCAACAACAATGGTTGTATGAAGGGATAAAGATACTGATTAATTTCCAAGTATTATTTTTTCACTTGGCCCTCCGCCTGATTTCTTTTAAGAGCTGGGCACATGAACTAATACTTATTTTCATTACTACAATGGTAGTTATCTTAGTCTAGAATCAGATGACAAGATGATCAACTTCATGGTTGAGAAAATTTCCACAAACTCTTATACAAACTTGCAGAATATTTTGAATGAAGTCCCAATAAGTTAAGAAGAATGAACCCCCCTTACGACTGTTGCTTAGACCTCACTTAGATTCTAAGTAAATAGCAACCTCCCTGACAAATGACAGTAGCCTGAAAAAGTGAGGAAGTACAATGTCAGATGGTATCGCCTGGAAAACGACAGTGCATAGGTTTGGGACCAACTGTCTTTGTGCCCCTTATATGTTCTTATTTTAGTCGCCTTTTCATATTTTTCTTTTGTTTCTTCTTCACTTTTCCTTTCATCTTTTGGTTTGCATTTTGCCTTCATCCATTTAGTAAAAGAGGGGCTGATGGCTGCAGGGAGAGTGCAAACCATACTTCGCAGCCAATGTTCCCATAAATCTTACTCTCAATGTATTTGTATGTGAACCCAGGGCAGTGAAACAACTCTGAATTCATTTATACATCCAACTCATGGGTGTGCAATGATTACTGACAAATTTTGAAGACCAAGAATGGCTCTGAATTTGTGTTTGCTAGTGTAAATTTTATAGGGTTGAATATTGGGGATAGACTCCTTTTGCCTCCCATGAGATTTGCTCATTCTAGCCTTGACCTTTCCCAACAAGTCAGATTTGTTTTATTGTCTTGCTTAGGGGTTGTGCTTTAGTAACAGGATGACCTACTTTAATTTCTACTTAAATGTGTCACAGCCTGAAAAGTGACTTCCCCTAAAGGACTGAGTCCTTAAAGACTCAAACTGGCCTCTGAGACCGAATGGAAGACTTTTATCCCAAAGCAAATAAAAATATATTAAGGGTTTTACAAACACAACCTTAAGTCTTTATCATTTTCTGTATGTGCCTTCTACTCTCATTACAGGTTAACTGTACTTGCTTAAGACATTCGCTGCTCCTCTCCACTAGATTTTTACCTTTCTGACTCCTTTCCTGCCACGACAGGAGCCTTTCATGAAAGTGTTAGCCAATATTATTTTGCCTTTTCCTAAACAGCACAGACATGACCCACTAGGCAGGCCTAATGTACTAGATGTAGACATAGGTCTGCAGTTTATCAACATCCTTAATTTCACATGAGCTAGTGACTAGCATTAATCTCAATACTGTATGGTGCAACAAGCTCAGCTCTTTCTCGTAAGCTCAGCAAGGTGCAAGTAACGTATCCTCACAGGCAATGAGCAAAGAAATCCATTCCTTCACAGTTTTCAAAAGGCAAGTCTTTATATTGGGGCCCCTAGTGATAACTATGTTATCACAATTAAAATTTTCAAAACTATCACATAAAATCAACATATTGAGCAGGATAAAAATCCCTATCCCACATAGCTTACTATACAGAGTAAAACCTACAAGATCTGCCGCAAATCATTTATGCTTGCTTCTTCAAGGCTGAAATCTTTTGGCTTACTGGAACACACACAAGGAAATGGTAGATGTAGGAAGTTACCCAGCAAATGATTGGAAGAAACTTATTACTAATGCTCCTTATAATACATTAGGAAGTTTGAACGGATTATTCATAGGCTTAAACACTTAGCTACAGGGTGATGCCTAGTAGAGGGAGTGTTTCGGTGTTGGAAGACATAGGCTGAAATATTAGGACCCTTCTCACCACTTTTCTGCATAAGTCAATCGACAACAGGATTGCAGATACAGTAAGCAACCAGAGTAGTTTAAAGAGAATGCATTCTTTCATATCTCTGCCTAGGGTCTTTCCAGGGTTCTCATGAAAAAGGGAATCTGGATATCATCCCAGCCCTAGGTAAAGCACTAGAAAAGAGGCAGGGGTTTCTATGCTATAGAGGTAGACTCCTGGCCTCATTAAGACGTGTGGCAGAGGAGGCTTCTAGAGTCAGAAGGCCTTAACAGGAGCCCCCAGAAGAAGAGGATTGAGGAATGAAGAAGAGATGCATTAGGCAGATGAACTACTTCTGAGAGCAGGTTCCCTTGACTGCGATCATTGCTAAGGAGCACATTCTGTGGCTTTCAGCAGGGATGGACTTGCTTCAGCTCTTGAAACAATCCTCAGCAAGGGAGATACACTGCCAGAGGCCATATCTTATGGCTCACAGATCTGGTACTATACAGTGACCTCTCTTGACTCCACCCTCTAGTTTTCTTCACCATGGAAACCATGAATCTGTCAGAAAGTCCCTGGTCAGATTCAAGGGACTCTAAAATGAGACAATGATAGAGAAGATGGAACAATCTATGGCCTTTTCTTCTCAATTCCTTCAGTGACACTAAACAGCCTATGTGGCCAGAACTGAACAAGTTCCATGTTCAGGTTTGAAATGGGAACATTTCAAACATTTCAAGAGGCAGCAGGGTGTAATGCAAAAGGATACACGAGCTTTGAACTCAAACAGACCTGAGCTAGAATTCTGACTTTACAACTTCACTGTTTTCTCATACAAAAATGTAAAGAATAACATCTATATATTATTCATTTCAGTCAACAGAGTTGTTGAGATGATTAGAGTTAATACATGTAAAAGTGTCATCGTACAGCAGGTATATAATAAATGGTGCCCATGATGACTATTACTTGACTTGGGACCCTGATTTAGGAAGAATGTCTGCTAGTAATTGTGGGTTTTATCTACTTGTAAGGAGAAAAACACACTTGGAAGTGCAGGATAATCTATCTACTAAGGGCAGTTAAACTAAATGTGTTACATAGGAGACAGGAGACTAATGTTACAGCAAGAAAAAAACTCAATAGTCATGTCTGAGATAAGGTTTCATCATAGTCAAAAACATTTCCCTTTACAACTCAAAAAAACAAGTTTAGAGACAAACAATTTTAAGGGAGAAAAAGACTATTTGTTTACCTCAGGGACTGCAGAAATTAATGGAAAGAGACAAATTAAGGAAATACAGGGTGGGACACTTGGGCAGAACATCAATGTCAATGAGAAGATGAAAAGGATCAAACATAGACATAGGAGAAAAATGATTTTTATAAGCATGACCATTTTAAAATAAGAACTATTCTGGGATCTACATACACATACCACACACACATACACACACACACACACACACACACATATACATATATATAGTATATATATATATATAAAATATACACACACATAAACACATACGTGCATATGTTGTCTTAGTGTGCTTGGGCTGCCATAAAAAAATACCACAGATTGGGTGACTTAAACAACAGAAACTTATTCTGTCAGAGGCCTGAAGCCCAGGAAGTCCACAGTCAAGGTGCCTGTAGGGTTCAGTTTTGGTGAGATCTCTCTTCCTAGATTGTGGAAGGGTGTGGCTCACCTTTTTTGATGTGTCCTCACATGGCCTTTCCTTGATGCGTGTGCATGGTGGGAGACAGACAGAGTGAGAGCGCTCTCTCTGTCTTCGTCTTCTGATAAAACCACCAACCCTACTGGATCAAGACCTTATCCCTAAAATCTCATTTAACCTTAACTACCTCCTAAAATCTCCAAACACTGTCACACTGGGAATTTGGGCTTAAATATATAAATTGGTGGTGGGGGCACAATTTAGTCTATGGCACACATATATATGTATGTGTATTAAATATTCACCAGAGCTTGGCGCGGTGGCTCATGCCCATAATCCCAGTGCTTTGGGAGGCCAAGGTACGAGGAATGCTTGAGCCCAGGAGTTCAAGGCTGCAGCAAGCTATGATGGTGCCACTGTACTTCAGCCTGGGTGGCAGAGTGAGACCCTGTCTCTAAATGTAAATAAATAGACCCCAAATCATAAAAATATTTTAATAATAATATTAACAGTGACAGATAGCATTTATGGAGGTGGTCTCTGTGCCAGACCCTGGGAGAAGGACTCTACATGAACTAACCGAGCTCAATCCTCAGCACCTACTCCTGATACATACATACTTTGCCATACCTGTCTGAGATGAAGAAAGTGAGATCACACAGCTGGGAAACAGTACAGCAGGAACTGAAATTCAGGCTGCCATGCAGCATGTAGTGCAACTGACTTGGACCCCATTCTTTCATGGCAGAGATTCTTGAGTTTTTGATATCAAACAGCTGCCATTCACTCCCCTATAGATTTGAATTCCCTGAGACATAGAGCAGAATGATAGTGCTCAAGGTGATGTTCAAAGCAGAGATGGGGCAACAAGGTGATTGTTGTCCTCTTAGATTGGGATGAAGCCAACCTAGAGGAGGTGGCTGGACTTGACAGTCAGCTAAATGTGATTTAAGCCAAACCTTGGTGGATCATAATCCACTGGGTAGATCCCATTCTGTGGGTGCAGTGTTTTACAAAGGGTGACTCCTGGGCCACTCTTTCCCTCAAGGAATTCTTCTATGCCCCCCAAATACTGGAAACAGACATCTAATAGTCCCAGAAAAATCAGTTGTATTTGAACACTCCTTCAGGCCAAAGTGTAATGGACTGATATAAAAAGCTATAAAGAATTTGAAGAAAGAATGGGAAGGTTCTAGGTACTAAAACAGTAAAGACAGCAATAGCAACATACTTCTATTGCTAAGTTTCTACTAAACATACTAGTACTATAATGGGTTTATACTGATTCTGGATTGTTTCCACTGTCCCCTCTTCAAATGTAACTGGAAGCAGATGAAAATGGGTGTGGGCTAGAGGGGACACTGTTTCTAAGCTTCCTCAAACTCAGTTTGTGTTTCAGATGAGAGCTGGGTCGTGAGAACACAGAAAGAGGTGAGGGAAGGAGGAAATGAACACTTGGCAAGGTTCTCTTTTCATCAGCATGCGTTCCCTTAGCAACTGTGCCCTCCAAGCACAAAGCACTGGCCTGCACGTTCATCATCATGGGGACAGGAGGGCATGTCTGGGGGTGATGAGGAAGGAGAACAGAAAACACCTGATGCTAAAGCCTTTCATCCCCTTGACAATTTTTCCCAAGTCTAGTTCTGTCTACCTTCAAATAACACCCACACACTGAGGCCTGTGAGTGACTTCTAGGCTGCTGGCTGCCTCATGCTTGGCAAGCAGTGGTCACAGTGTCTGTGAGAGTGTCTCTTGCTCTCTGTGGCCCTGCAGAAGGCCAGCACCTCCCTCCCATCATGTGCGTGCGCATGCAGGCAAATGTGTACCATCCATCCAGTTCTTTGTTTTCATGGGGCAAGTGATCAACTCAATATTTTTTTACTTAAATGCCTGTAAAATGGAAGCCATGGACATTTGATTTTAGAATCCTAAGTTAATTTTTCTTCTTATCTGGCACTGTTTAGATCTCAAGTAAATTCAGTTCTGGGGATTGCCACTTTATTGAAAGAAGAACTTAGAAAGGGCTCAAAAGGGAACTGAAAAGAAATGATGAGATGATTGAAAAACAAGACTAATAGGAAACGGCTGAAAGGACTGCATCCCTGAGCCTGGAGGAGCTTGAGTGGCGATGAGAACACACAGGAGGCTTGTCCGCGAAGGCCAGCAGCCACCTCTCTGTTTCAGGAAGGGCAGATGACGTGTGGATAACTGGGGTGGGAAAGGATTCAAGGAAGTGACAGTGAGGACTGTCGAGGACAAGAAAAGGGCAACTGAGGAAAACTGTGTTGCCTCCTGGTTTGACAATCTCACAGGCCAGACCTATACTGCTGGCGAGTATGGCTTGAGAAAGACCCTGCCTAAACGTTGAGGTGTGAGAGACAGGCAGACACTAAATGATCACTTATTTTGTGAATATATGTTGTGTTCTAAAGTTGTCAGGAGAAAGCCATGAAGAGTTTCTGGCCAGCAAAACTGCAATTTGCAGCCAAATATGTATATACATTCATACCAACTTCATCATGGTACCAAGCAAGCTCTTCAGACAAACAGTTCAGGGTGAGAGTCAAATGGATGGCTACTACAGAGGGCACTGTCTTGAGAGGGAGGCTAACCTGCCTCAGTGAGATGTCTGCAATGCTGTTATAAAGAAAAAAAAAATTAACCTGCGAGGGAAAAGGCTAAACCAATCCACTACAGTGAGTGGGCAGATACGCACATCCCCACAGTCTGTGGTTTAGCTGGTAAGTTGGAAACTACCGCAGATTTGACCCAAATCCAAGAAGGCAATGCATGAAGATCCTCCGCCACTCCAAGTAAGCATTGGAGGGTCTTATGGACCAAGCAAGAGAAAAACTCCTGGTGTTTGTACAGATAGCCCTTTCATTCCAGGAATTTTCACAGGCATTATTGGCCTCATTCTTACATCCTCTTAGAGGTGTTCACACTTTTCCCATTTTAGAGACAGCCACTGAGCCACCGAGTATCTCTTACACTGTCTCAGGGAGTGCATCGGTTTTCCCAATCACATGTTCTATGTGTGAAGCTAAGAAAAGTGTAACCTGTGGGCAGTGATCAGGGATGGTTCAGACATCTTAATTATCCGACTATTTAAGAACCAGGTCTCTATCCAACCCCAGCCTGTCACAGCATCAACTGCTCTTGCCAATATGACAGCTTTAGGCAGCATTTACTCTGTTGGTGAACACAGCGTGTGGTAAAATGATTTAGCATCATGAATAAACACATATGCTTGCTTGGGTCCAAATTTTAGAAGTGACAAACCCATTTTCTGGCCCATGATTTAATGGGCTAGAAGCAAACTAAAAGGTACATAATTTACTATGCATGAACAAGTAACTTCCTTTGCAGCAAGTGAACTCTGATATCAAGTGCTGCACTTAGAACTGCTGATTACAGGTTGTGTGTTCCTATTACTAATGTGTGTGTGTGCGTGCGCGTGCACGTGCACACACACACACACACACATCCCTCTAAACATACCCCAACAATAGTTCTTTCATTCCTTGAAACATAACTGGGTATAGAACTCGTTGATCATGGATGCCTAATACCATAAAGTAAAGAAGAAATCCTGACTTGGGGGGGAAAACGCATTAAACAAGAGATTAATAAAAAGATGCTAGTCTAAGCCAGCAACAAAAAGAGGTGTCAGGAGATAATCCCTCTTCAAAAAATGCAACTTCCATGCCCGGTTTCTTTAGCTTGAAAGTGGTGTCCCCTACCCATCACGTTTTCCCCAATAGACAGTCTCATCATTTTACTTTTAGTCTTGTTCCCATTTTATGTTTACATTTTATTTTCTCCTTCCCTTCCCTGAATCCCCTGCTTCTAGTTTCCAGCTCAGTGTTTACAGAGACCTTTACTAGAATGAGGGAGGTTGAAGAGACCCCATTTTTCCCCCTTCTCTTGTCATGCCCATTCTTTTTTGCCCTATTCCCAGAGAATAGATAAGTTTACCCAGAAAATAAAAAGCTAATACAACCTTTTGCTCATCAACAAAAGTATGTCTTGTTGTAGCCAGGAATAAGTTAATAAAACAGGGAAAAGGCTTAGTGGCTTAAAAATAGGCTCCTTGGGGTTATGAAGGAACAATGTTGTTTTTTCTTCCCAGCGTGCAAGGATTTAATTAAGTGATAACAGTCACCTTGGGGTGGCTGCACAAGGCAATAATATCTAGGTGAAGAAAAATGCTGAAGAGAGTTGAGTACAGTCAATTTATCTTCAGAGAAGGCAATAAATGAACAAAGCATAGGTATTGGGCTGATTGTTTTGCAATGTTTCCATTACTGATAAGCATCAAAAAAAAGCACAGAGATTTGGTATTTTCAGTTTCTGAAATGTATTAAATACAGAGAAAGGAAATGAAAAAATTGCTGTGAGGTCACATCCTCACATTCTAATTACAAACAGTTTGGTAATTATTCAAGCTAAACATAGAACAAGGGAATGTTCACGTTGACACAAAGGATGTGGACACAGCTGAGTCGTTTATTTGTAAGTAAACATACAAAACTTGGAAATTTCTGTTCTGCCAAAAAAGAGAAAGCAACCATAAAGAGAGGTGAAGGCAGAGTGAGGATGCATTCGTGGTCAGCCTCAGAAACAGCAGACTTTCTCTGTTCAAAGGTCAAATTTGAGGAAATTTAAAGAAGTTTAGGGGAATTAGTACAGAAGTGTTATGATAGAAGAATATCCTAAAAAACAAACAACCAAACAAAGACAAACCCCAAAACAGTGACCTTATCAGCCTGCATAATATTAAGAACTAACTGTAAGGTTAGAATAAAATTATTGAAAGCTCAGGCGCACAGAGAATGTTAACAACAGAAACATGCCATTGGTTTTCAAAGCAAGGTTTGAAAGAAAAGTGTGCATGGATACTTGGGTGATGAAGCCAACACATTACTTTCACTTCTTTTTGTGGGACGTGGGGCTTGGGGATGGGCAGAAAGTAAATGGAGAGTCTTTCCTTTTTCTAGTACCATAACAGCAACACGAAACTTCCTTCTATACTGCTCCAGTCTTTCGTCCGTGGATCTCAAGGCACCCTGCAAAATTAATTAATTCTAACACTACCTCTGCTTGGTATACAGAAAATGAGACACTGAGGTTAAATGTAACTTGTCTAAGACCACTCAACCTGTTTGCTGCACAGTTTTGATCCCTAATTCCCACACTTCTTGTCTACTTAATTGCCTTCTTGGAGACCACATCACCTCCCTCTTAAGAGTTCATGTTCATATCTCTCCAATTTCAGTGGTGATCGAAAAAATCCTGCCCTGAACCCCTGCCCTCCACTTCCCTAGCTATGCCTCCAGCCATACTCTTCCTTCAGTGAAAAGTAGACCCAGCAGAGCGGCAAGGTTGGGATCTCTGTTTCCATCTGGGTCAGCCCACGCACACCGCAATGTTGAGACAGGGAACGGTTCCTTCCCCTACATAATCTTCTCCCTCACTCACCTCTCCCCCTGAAAGTCAACGTGCTTCATTGATTCCCCCTCCCTCTGCACAAAGAATGAGTCAGCTAGATGATGCTTGAGAGGCTGCCTGCATAAGGAAAACAGTAAACAACTCAAAACCAAATAAAATAAAGATAAAATCACAAATGCTTTGTCACAGAAATCCTATCATCTTATGTGACTCTGTGACAGATTTGTAAATTATAGAATGTTGGGGGTGGGTAAGGTTTGATGACATTTTCAAGAAAAAACTGTAGGGTCTTACAATTATTATGAGTACTTGTGTTGTCTTAAGGTTGCATTACAGGGGAATTGCTTTCTTAACTTACCGAAAAACAAAAACTTTTCATTTTAAGCAAGACTTTATGTAAGTAAATTCAAAGGCAGTATTTAGGAGAAATGGGATGCCACTCTCCTAGGTTACCCTATCTTTTCCAAATACTTGTCTGTGCTACCTAATATTAATAATAATAATTCTCATAAGTCCTAATGCCAAGGTTTAAGTGACAAGTCTTTTTACAACAGCAGATTTTAATACTAGATAACTTGGGGTTTTTCTGTTGACGGCTGTCCAAGACTGACTACTGTAAGAGACAAACTGCTTAAGGAATTATTTTACTCTTCTGTTCCAAAGAGAGTTGTAAAATGCTGAATGCAGGGATATTGGAATTTTATTATGTTTTGGTTTCAGTGCTCCTGTGCTAACAGCACAACAGAGCAGGGAGAAGAAAGTCTGACTCTAGCCATATACTTCTGAGCAAAGGGAACTTCTCAAGATTCTTTTGGTTTAGCATTATTAGTTTTCTGGTATTATTGTGTGGGAGTGGCCAGTAACCATTGGGTCCTTTAGGACCTTAGAGCTACAAGCCTTGTATGGGTCTACTATCTAGGGTCCTTAAAGTGGGACTGAATGGGATAAGGACAACCAGTTAACCCATGACATTACCTACATGCATAACAATAAGAGTTTCTTTTTCGTTGGCCAAAATAACACAAAAGGGACTCATATATTCATTAATTTGTGTTCAAATGTAAAGTGGTCTGCACAGGTTTATGGTCTATGCCACCACAACCCTATGCTAGCTTATGGGCAGGGAAGACTAAAGCTCTGTTGATAATTAAAAGCTACATGAACCACCTGGCTGAGGCAAGGTGACCAGCTTGAGACTCCAGATGCTAGCTCAGATCGTCAAGGCGAGCAGTGCTCTGTGCTCCATAAGGCCCTTAAGCCCCCAGTCTCCCCTCTTCTCTGCAGTGGCTCGCCTCTCAAAAGAGCACTCTCCTTGGCATGGGTGTCTGGAGTGACTCACGAGCTCACAGCTCTTCCCGTCCAGTGTCAAATGGGTCCCTACTCTCCTAGCACCAGTGGTTTCACAGTGGAGCTCTAGGGGTTGGGTATAATTGAGAAGTTAGAGAATGATTCTGTATGCTTATTTTTCTCAACTACCTTGCTCATTTAGCATCATTATCACCACTCACGATGGCTCTCCCAGTGTGATAATTTAAAATAAGGTTGATGATCTCATTGGTATATGGATTTAATATTAAGAGGCTTTGGTTTGAATATAAAGAAACTACAATTCTGATTAATGTCCATTAATCTCTGAACTAGCCATATTTTCAAACAACTGGCCAATTAAAAGTTTATGCCTATGTTGAAACCTCTACTTACCACTTTACCATTAACAATAATACACCCTAGGAGATTTTTCCTGTTTGAGCATGTCAAAGTGAAACACTGATTCGTTTCATTTTAATCCTCAAAAGTGAATTGGTTGGCACATTCTAATGTGCCCTAAATTAGGGAAGCTGCCATCAGTTAAATACACAACAATTAAACGTACAGCAGAAGTATTAACGTAGGCAAAATCTACTCATTTATTGATCTTAAGCAGAAGACAAAAATGTTCATTTATTTTAGCCACAGAAGATTAAATTTTCCTTCCAAGAACATTGTCTACATGGAGGGGGAAGATATGCACCATCTTATTGACTTACTATTCCTGTCAGATATGTTAACTTCCAGCTCATGCTCATTATGGCCATGTGAAATAGTTCTAGGGATTTCGTCGTTTTTTCGTAACATAGCTGTACTGCTGATGTATGAAAATGTTTCAGGAAAAAAACAGACCGGTAATTGAATAGACTGTCAGGAAAACATACACCAATTTCTTTTTCAAAGAGATAGGTAACTGAATTTTCTAGACCTTGGGTGAAATGTCTAGAAAATTTGACTAAGATATTTGAGCAATATCTTAGTCAAACCTTTGGACCTATGTTTTAGTTGGAATTGTAATCCATTATATAATTTTATTGGTAAACATAGAAAAACTTGGCTACATCTTTTATTTATTATGAAAGGTTATCTTTTACCATATCTGAAAGTAGAATTTTAAAAGTATAACAGCAGGAACCTCCAAAGCATAAAAAAGTACATAAAATAACAATGAAAACCAGTTTTCAAATAGGCAGCATCTCCAAATCTTGCATTACAGTCTAGCTTTTATCCTTGGTGCTTTAGCCTTGAATCTCCCATTAGTGCTGATGGGAACTGCATAGCTAAAGCCCATGCATCAAATTGAGGAAACACTTCTTAGTATTAGTTCTGACTCCAGTGTTATAACACAAATCATGATAATATTTTTCTATCTCTGCATTTCATTGGGAAAAAATACAATCTAGCACTCTACACAGTCATAAATTATGACTCTATTCTTCTACTGTTTATGATTATTATCCTATTCCATATAGAAAACAAAAATCTTTTAAAATAACATTTTAAACTATGGTTTTTAACAAATAATAATCGTAGTTTTGTTGTATCTATCATTGAAGATTTAAAAAATTACAAATAAGAATTTAATATCATAACCTCAACAGAGATGTATCATTCTATCCACTTTACATATTTATGAATCAAACAGCTCTATGTCTTCAGGTTTGATTATTGCTGTGGAACAGTGGGGAGCTGGAGGTGAACACTTGGTTCTGTTCACCTGAGGTCTAATTACAAACTCTTATTAGCACTAGTAGGGGTTAGCTCAGCTGTTTAGAGAACTTGCATAACGAGGCCAAGGTCCGGAGCCTGAGGCCTGGCTCCAGTGGTTTCACTCTGCTCTATGGCCAAAGAGAGTGTTCCGGATGCTAACCAGTGGCCTCTAAACACATATAGCACTCTCAGTCACAGAGGGATAGGGCAGAGAGCGTGGCTGGGTCAGTTTAAATCCATCAATGCTGATAGAAGAATAAGCTCAAACTATATGTCCTACACAAGCAAATTTTTGTGAATAAAATATTTACTAATAAAACTAATAAGTATGAAAGTTCAAGTGGGTTCCAAAGACCTTTCAATAATGGCAAAATGGCTTAAGAAATTTTAAGAGTAATTCATCTTCATTAACAACATTCAGAAAATACAAATAAGCAAAAATAGAAATATAAAAAAAATCCATAATCCAGAGAGGCATTCTACTAATGTTCTGATGAACATGTTAATTGATTAACTCATTAGGTATTTATTGGGCCACTACTATGTGTTGGGAACTAACCCAGGTGCTAGACTCTGAAGATGATGAACTAGGCAGATAGTCGGTGTTCTCATGAAACCTACAGTTTATAGACACACAATTTAAAAAGGCATACTCTATATGATTCTACTCTATAGACTGTTGTAGAAGTTATTCAACCAAAAAGTTTGCCACATGTGCATCTGCTCTGGGCCTCTTCAAACAGCAGTCCTACTCAAGTGTCCTTTTTACTGTTTCTTACACTATACTTCATACTAGTCTAGTCAAATACATTTGAGCCTATTTAGAAAGTCATATGCCTAAGGGTACTGCCCTAGAATGATAGTGAAAAGGGATATTTCAAAATTACTGTGAGGTCCCCATCCAGATTTCTTTTAGGAAAGGTGTAAGTGATAATTTTTATGACAGTATATATACTTTTATTATAGAATTTGAGTAAATACTATGCTTGGTTTTGCTTGTTCTATGATAAAGGCTCAAACAGCATCTCTCTATAAAGTCAGAGAACATTTTGCTTTGACTTTTAGTTCTTTTCAAAATCTTTAATTGAGTCGTCTGAGAAAAATAGCAAGTTCTATTGCTAGTGCTCCTTGCTAATATGTTCCTCTTATGATGAGCATTATGTCCTGTGGCTTTAAAACAGACACACCACACGTCCTGGAAAGAGGACTTCTCAAGAGCTGAGGTAGTCCATTCCCACTGTGAGTGATCATAGCAGGGATTCCCCCATTCCACTGTGCCCCAAGAGTCACTGCTTAGAGTGTGTTACAGAGCTGACATTCCAGGAAACTCCAAAGTCTCATCAGAGTGCACGCTGTGTGGTCATGGTGGAAACTTCAGACCCCTTCCTATTTATTTTCAGACAGAAATAAGATGTATGAGGTTCATAGAAAAAATGCGATTAAATAACCACATGGAGGTTGTATGAAGAAGAAATTTACAAAAGACTCGAACTATACATATATAGGAGGTAGCAGACACTTTCTCACTACATACTGTTGTGGACTTCTCAACTGGAAAATGACAGGTAAGAAGCCATTTCTATGACTTGAAAATACTTGCCCACTGAAAACCATATTGTAGTCACACTCCTGACTTCCTCACATGTTTCTATAGTATCCAGCTCCTAGCAACTATGTCATTAAAGGGATTTGGCCAACAAATCCTGACTCCCAATGTAAAGAAATACACAGTTTTATCATTTTCAGGATGGGATCCAAGAGAGTATACAAATCAGGCCCATTCTGGAGTTAGTGTTAACCACTTCTCTAGTTGTTGCTTTGTCTGACACTTTCAGCATGCCATGGTTCATACATAGAAATAGTACTGACATAAGGAGTTTTTTTTTTTACTGCTCTGTGAAATAGTAAGTGCCACACATAGCAGAAATTTGCAAGTCTTCTTATTAATTTGGTTACACTGGCCAATAATAGTCAGCAGGCGGCTGTAAATTCTCCCCGTAGATTATATATTAGATTATGACACTGAATAAAATGAAATAAACAAATATTCTTGTCATGATGTCTAGCTAACTGAATAAAATGACAAAAAGATTTGGTAACATTTTTAAGGTAAAGAGTATTATTTTTTAAAGCATAAACACATTAGTACATGGGGCAGAATATCAGGGAAATACCTGTTCACTTGTCATATATTTCAATATTTGTCATATACATGAATATGATATGTATATATACATGTATATGCATATATGATGTGTAACATATATATAAATTCTGTAACTTTAAAAAATTCTCACAATATATTTCAGATCTCTTTTCACATCACCACATACAGGTGTGATTTTCTTTTTTGTAAATAGTATGGTATTTAATAATAAATTTAACCATTCCTCTACTGAGCGTGGTTTCAAAATTTGAGGCAATTAGAAGGAATGCCACAATGGATTCACTTTAAGATTTCTTCAGTGTAACATTCTTTAAAAATGAATTACTTGATCCCTTCTAATAATACTGACAAATTGCTCTTTTTGCCAAATTGTTTTTCATGTCAGAACTATGCATTGTCATCAATAGCAAACAGGAATGTCAGTTTCTCAACATTCTCACCCATATTTGATGCCATCAGTCTTTTCGAACTTGGCCAATCTGTGAAGCAAAAGCATCTGTCACGGCTGTTAATTTAAAGTCTTTTCATGTATTGTTTGGTCATTTCTATTTCTTTGGTGACATTTCCATTAGTATCTTTTGACTATGTTCTAATGGCATGTTTGTCTTCTTGTTGAATTTTTGGATCTCTTTATATAGTTTGGTTATTTATCCTTTGCTTTATATGTTGTAATATTTTCTGTAAGTCTGCAATTTATCTTTTAATTTTATTTATGATATCTTTTGTTGTACATGGTTAAAAATTTTAAAGTAATCACCTCTGCCAGTCTTTTATAGTACCTGAATTTCTTTTCATAAGAAGCTCTTCTCCACCATGAGAAAATAAAAAGGTTCTCTTCTATTATTTCCGCTGTTTACAGTTACGTTTATTATGCTTAGTTCTTTAACTCTTGAGTTAAAGAATTAAGGAATGCTGTTTAGAGCATTTCGGAGGTTCTGCTTGAAAACAAACTCTCCCTTCGTGCAATCTCAGTTTTAAAATAACTCAGTATCATTTTTGAAAGCTCACTTTAAAGTGTAAGCATGGTTTTCTAGGACAATGAACCAACAAAATTTGGGAGTCAACTTAGACAGGGAAAGGCTACTTGCTTCCTTTCCTGAAGCAGAATGAGACCTTATCTTACTACCGTTTTTAGGAAGGGGTCATTTACTACACAACAGGAAAGGAGTTTTCAAAGGGAAGGGAGAGAACAACGCCTACTTTTTATATATTATTCCCAGGGCTGTGGATAGTAGTGACTTACGGCTTATATGTAATCACTTCATTCATCTTAGATTTCTGGTTACTAAGCAGCTGCACAGAAAGAGAGAACTTCCAGAGTCAGGGAGGTCTGGGTTCAAATCCTAGGTTGAACCATTTATGAGCCCTATGAGCTCAGACAAATCATCTGTTTCTCTGGGTTTTTTGATTTATGAAATACAGCTAACACCTGTCCTCACAGGATGAAGTGAAGTGACTCAGGTAAATCACTCAGCATAGTGTCTGCCGCATCCCAGAGCTGCTGAAGAGAACCCCAAAGAGGTTGTACCTTTTCCCAGAAAGAAACAATATTTAATCTGTAATTAATAGTAAATGTTGGCTACAGCTGGGGCAAAAGCTCGACAGAGACCAAAGAAAGAAAAAACTGAGACTGGACTCGGAATTTTATTTAAAAAAGAAATTGAACTTTAAAAAGGATGGAAAGATCAGAAGCTCAATAATGGAGATGATTTACTGTAATGTGATTTTCCTTTTTATTAGTCCTTTTAGCCTCGATTGTTTGGTGTGAGCTGAATTTCACTCATAATTTATATTGGCCACCACTGAGTTTCTGAATGGGCCTGCATTAGCAAAGATAATTGAGACCTGGATACATAGTTGAGATTTCCTAACATTTGCACAGATAAATTAAGACTGTGAATGCAGCAAACAGCCCAATTAAAATAAGCATGAGACCGAGGCAGACAAGACTTCATTCAAAAGGACGCACAAATGGCAAGTAAGCGCAGTAGAAGATCACTAGCCATTTGCAAAATGCAAATTAAAGTCACGATGAGATACCAGCACATATCTATCAGAATGGCTAAGATTAAAAACAGAACGCTGACAATCCTAAGTGCTGACAACAGTGCAGAATAACACTGTTGATGGGAATGCAAAATGGTACAGCCCCTCTGGAAAACACTTAGGCTGTTTCTTAGAAAGTTAAATACACACACACACCACATAATGCAGAAACCCTACTCCTAGGTATTTACCCTAGGGAAATGTAAGTCTATGTTCACACAAAAATCTGTGCACAAATATTTGTAACAACTCTACTCATCGGTGCCAAAATATTGAATCAACCCAAATGTCCTTCAATGGTTGTTGAATAGAAAAACTGTGGTACAGCTGTACATAGGAATACCACTCAGCAATAAAAAGGAATTACTGATATGAGTCTCAAGTGCATTATGCTGAGTGAAAGAAGCCAGTCTTGAAAGCTTACATACTGTATGATTCCATTTATATGACGTTCTTATAAAGATACGATTATAAGGAAGGAGAACAAATCAGTGGCCATCAGGGGTTGGAGTAAGGGTGATGCAAAGTGATGGCACAAAGGAAGTCTTTGGAATTATGGCACTTTTCTGTATGTAGATTGTGGTGGGTGGTTACATTAATTTAAACACGTTAAAATTTATAAAATCGCAGCCAGAGTCAATTTTACTGTATGTTTTAAAAATTATTTTTAAAGGAAAGTACAGCCTATTTTAAGACTCACACTTCCTTTGACTGGACTGCATGAGTTCTGGTATATATATAATGGTCCAAGGGGCTGCCCTTGGACCTTCCAACCAAAAGATGGTCTTCTCAGACATCTTCAAACACATAAAAGAACAAAACAGAATAAAACAAAACCTCTTCTTCTGTTTGTGTTTTCACTGGACCAATTTTATCTTCATCTACTGCTTACTGTTTACCCATACAGAGAATATTTCCCATACTTGCAGAGCATCCTGCAAAGAAACCATGTGCAGCTCCTCACCCCACTCTGATCTCTACCTTATTATTTGGAGCTACTGAAAGTCTGATCACCAGTAGCAAGCTGGTTGCCAGAGCCTTTCATTTTTTAGCAACAGCTCAGCTACCCCCATGAAATAACTTCTCCTTTTCCCACCCTCCCATTCCCCATTTTTATTTATTTTTGGGAGGAACAAGTTGTCTTTAACCCTTGGACCCAATCTGAAGGCAATGGAAATAATTAAGACTGACATTTCTAGGGTTAAACGTCAAGTAGGAGAAAGAGCTGAAAAAGGAAATTCCCCAGCTTCTTAGTAATGAAAAGCTGAGGGTATACCTTCTGTGGCTGTCTGTGAGATGCTTTCACATCCATGTGTCAAGGGTTTTTCAAACTGACAACTTGCAAATTTGAAATACAAAAATGCCCAAAGCGATATTTTAGTGGCTCAGGGAAACTCTTGTGTGGGAAAAAGAATTCTAAAGTGAAACGTCTCTTGAAATCACACAGGGCCTGACCACGATACTCTAATTATGCTAATTGCTTCAATGCCCTTGCTTTATTTATGCTGAGCAGCTAAGATAAATAAAGGAAAATTGCTTTGGATCTAACTGTATTCATATCAGAATGCAAACTAGCCTGTGTTTGTTATGTGATTGCTGATCTGTTTACACTAAATTCTGCAGGTAATTGCAGTTTTGATTGCACATTTATTTCTAGCTGCACAGGTCCCAGGACTAGGTCTGTCTGTTTTTATAATTAAACCGTTTTGTAATATCTAAACTCACTAAAGAGCAAAATGATGCTTTAAGAATTTACATATTTTATGCATTAAATATAATACTTTGGTGAGCGGTGACAAAAAGGAAAAAAAGTATGTTTATCACTAAAAAAAAATTGGACAGCATGTCTGGATTTGAAGAAATTCGAGACATCTGTTCCAAGGCCTGTTCACCGAATGGGACAGATGCCTGGCGCATCCCTGGAATCTGTTGTTCAACACATAGTTTTTGAACTTTGAGTTGCAACTTTCATATTAGTAAAATATGTTAATAGAACATGCTGCCACTTGGTGATTCCTAAGACAATGGAATCGTATTTTATTCCCCAATGAAACAGTGCATTTCTGGCTGTTGTTCAGAAGCTGAAACTTCATAGAGTTGACATGGTCTTTGTTTTCTATACTAGACGACTTTTCTGGGGATGTTCACGGTGGTCACTTTTCTGAGCTTAGAACTCAGTTTTGTTTACAGCTTCCTTTGGATTCTCTTCACAGCCAACATGCTTAAGAAAAAAAAACATACATACATACATAAAAGAAAAAAAATATTTCTTGTCTCTTTAGGATGCCCATTACTTTAACAACACAAAGGAAATGGATTTGATAATGTCACCACTACAAATGTAGGATGGTGTCACTTTTGCATTGCTTCTTCATCCATCATCAAATTCTGAAACAGTAATTCAGTCTGCCCTACTTAATGGAAAAGTTAATATCAGTCTATACATACTAGCCTGCAAAGCTTCTTAACCTAGATTCTGCTCAGGAAAAATCCACTGTTATGAGGTTATTTTGTCTAAAATACCCCTGAGGCATGCTCTCAATAAATATAGACTAGTTAAGCACCCTGACGGCATCTTTAGTTTTCTTCCTAGGGAAGATAAGAGAAGTTGGGAAACTGTTAAGACACACAAAGTGCCTTGAGTAAACTAAGCTACCCTGAGAAAAGTGTGATTTTCTTAATACTAGCACAGGACTATCATGACACTAGTGTGGTGGCCAGAGCAAAAAAGGATGAACCATAGCTACTGAGAGACCTCCTAAGTTCTCCATCCCTTCGAAAGAACATTTACCCCAAGCATTAGTCATATTTTACCTTGTTTAGCTGTGTTGTTCTAAGTCAAGATTTGGGGAGACTGGATAGAGGGAGAAATTTGAAGTCAGACAGCTCTGGGTTTGAATTTAGGATGCCTCACATCAACTATATGACCTCAAAAAACTAAAAGAAACATTATTGAGTTGCTCAGGTCCTCAGATTCTTTAGGACCCTTCACAAGGCTGCTGTGAGAATTAAATGATGTGACACGTGACCGCTATTCCTTAAGGCATGTGGCACTCAATAATTATCAATTGCTGTTGTTATATTAGAAGTTAAGAATCCTCCTAAGTTTTCCAGTGACATCAATCCCTGCTCTGGTCTGTGGAAGTTGTTCATTACTTTGTTACAGAACTCACTGACACTGTCACCTACTACCTCCCTTGCTGGTCCACTGGGTAAATGCAACTTTTTCGCAGCCTGGTTAAGCAGGCGCTGGGAAAAGGCTTGGGTTAGATGCATATTTGCTGACAAAAGCGTGAAGGATTTCTCAGAAGGCTTACTTAGAAAGAAGAGATTTTTCTACTTGGCATCCTCCAAATCTGCAGGCACATTAGGACGGCTACTCCCTCCCCTTTGTTATGTCTTCACTTGATCATAGTCTATTGTTGCATTTATCACCTTCTGCAGAATTATTTATTAATATTTCCATATTTCCCACTAGACTGTGAGTGCCCTTCAGGCAGGGATGCTATCTTCTTCCTCCTTTTGTCCCCAGAGCATGGCATGAGGCTTCTCACATAGCAGTGGCTCACAAAGTGAGTAAGTGAATACTGCATGAATGTGCAGCTTGGTAGCAAAGCTTAGGCTTTGAAGTCAGGCAGACCTGGCTGAAATGTCAGCGGGTGGGCACATTAAACTCTTGGAGTCTCTATCCCTTCTTCACCCCTCCTTCCACACACACAATAAAAGATAATCAGGATAATCTCTTACTTTGCAGGAATAGTGTGAAGAATAAACGCTTCACCTATATTATGAATTTTTTCTCTTGAAGGGGAAGATAATTCTATTGAAGAGAATTTAGAGAACACAGAAATTAATATATGGTTTACTAATAAAAAGGTGTGGCAGGTTTTAGGTCCAGGACATTAGCTTCCTGTATACTTAGGACAAGATGAAGATTCCTGGATTCCTTGTGTTGAAATGGAAGGAATGTGTTCCTTCTGTTGAAACAGCCATTGCTCCAAATTTTTGCCACCCTCTGGCAGGAAGATCAGGATGCAATATCTAAAAGTCCCTTAAAACCCAGCGTTGTTCAAAAGGAAGCCCCCAGCACTTGCCCACTGGTAAACAGGATTCTCACATTTCAAACACGAGTTCTCCTTGGTCCTCTTTACCTAATTCTTGGAAACCAGTTAATCAATGAATGGGAAAGCAGATTTCTGTGGGATCCATTATTTCTATTAATACTTCATATGTAAATCTTGATTTTCACATGAGATGTGACCATGCATTTATTATCTCCACACACCTACTCAAATCTTTCCAGTATCAGTAACTCATAACGGGTGTGCATTTGTATATGTGCACATAAAATCATACACAGAAGGAAACGGCACTTTCTCCAAAGGAAGTCATATGAGAACTCTGAGTGAAACGACTACATCTCTGAGAAACAGAGATAACATCTTATTTTGTTATAGGGATCTATTAGACAGAATTGAGGCACCAACATGCAAATTGTACATTTGTTCCGGGCAACAATTTCTTCCTACGACAATAACCCTGGATGTGGGCTCTTGCTGTAAATGACATCACAAGGTAAGTGGTTACAGGGTACAGGATAGGGCTAGGAAGATTCAGTTCCATACCCTACTCACTTCAGAGCACCCCTGACAAGGGCTCATGCGCTCAGTATTTGTCCCAGCTACTAGGGAAGAAGGAGAGTGGATAAGGAAGGGGAAAATCATAAATGGGGAAGAAGGAACGCTGTCTAACACTGGTAGACATTGGAGGTGGTCAATCAACCTCCTCCTTCTCCACATATAGCCAGACAGGCATTTGCTACATTGAATATTGGTATTCAAGGAATGGGGATTCTGCCAGCTTCCTAAGGACAAGGATGCCATCTATTCCTCCTTACAGAGTCTTTACATAGTAGGTGCTGAACACTCATTGGATGAAGAGAAGTTTTGAAAGGACCTTGTTCTCATAATAAAAATGAATGAATATTAGGTTATGTCAATGAAGTAACTTCATTAACATAGTGAGGTCTGAAGGGCTGGGTAACCCTCCTATTGCCTGGCCTTAATGATGTGCCGCTTTGGCTGCTCTCTTCATCCTGAACAATTTGCCTGGCTCTGCTGAGACTAAATTCTGACCTGACTCCTTTAGGTGAGAGGTACTAAATTACCGAGCCTCTGAAATGAAGCTATTTCCTATATTACATTTGCAGGATACCTTAATATATATTCAGTAACTACTAGTTTGATTTTTTTCCCCTGATCTCATTGCCACTTCTCCATATATTGAACCCCAGGAGGACCCTATTCACCGATCCCCCATGACTAACAAGCTGTTTAATTCACCAGTGGCTTCCTTCATTATTTTACAGAATCAGCCTGTAAGAGCACGGTATACATACTGAAACCTCTTTTACATGGGATATTCTTTACTGGAGTGATAGTCATGCCCTGTTTCAACAACATTCAAAAAATTGTCCAATAGGTTTTTCCTTTATTAAAAACAAACAAATGGCTGCAGAGCCTATAAAAGGTAAAGAGGATTTTATAGGAAAATGGAGAAATATTTCCCAGGTTTTAAAAAAACTATATGTGACTTCAGTATACTGTGAGTTTATTATTTACTGGAATTCCTTCCCAAGACCATCAAGCACTTCCAAGTCCAGCTGAAGTAGAGTGAAAGAAAATCATTTCTGAGAGTTATTAAAGGTCATGAGTGAGGAAATGCATTCCAGGTACTCCAGGTAAGTTCTAAGGCTGGACTATTGGTAGGAAAACAACATGGAAAATTACGTCAAATCGTGTTTACCATTCACTGATGATTATTTCAATCCTTTTTAATCTTTTCTAGGTTGCTCAAGTCTCCGTTTTCATTTCACCTGTGTTTTCCTTTTATTTTTTCCCCTAACTTACCTTTCTTTCTGTTTTATTTGTCTCTTCTCATTGATTTTTGTCATGGTTTATTTCCCCATTTCCTCTTTTGTAATCTCATATTCCTCCTTCTATTAGTTGTCTTTGTTAGACAGCTAAAAAAGAAAACAGATGTTTCCCAGTTCCTGATCAGACCCTACCTCCCATGTCACATTCCAAACTTAGGCATGTTTATGCGTTAGTGGTCAATAACTTGGTTCGACATTTCAGAAACAACCTCTCCCCATTGATAGGTTTTATGTGTCCTACAACTTGAAGACTTCTCAAAGCTTCTCCCTTCTGGATAAAGATGCCCATCCCTAGGTCTCAGTCGGTCACAAATATGATAGAGTAAATTCTTTCAGTGACTCAAAGACACAGCATATAGGAAAAAATTCACAGAAATAAATGAATCATCCTGAAATTGTACCTTTTCTCTAGAGCCTAGCACTGTGCTCTGACACTATAGGTGGTAAGAACTAACTCGAATATATTAAACTTCTACATTCTGATTGCAAGGGCATTATTACTGAGAATTTCCAATGCTTGCTAAAAAATACTCTTTACCTAAAGTAAAGTTCTCAAGACAGAAGAATGAAGTCAGGTCCATCCCAATCTAATCTAGCAGTAATTATATGGCAAAGTGATTTCAAATATCATGCTTACTCGCCTAACTTCTGATTTTGTTTCCATGCTAAGATGCAAAATTATAAAACATCCAAGTTCTGAGTCCCTGATCACATAATCTTTGAGATTCTCATGATCTTTTAGAAAAGATGACTGAATGGCTCTTTAAGTTTAATGTTAGGATAAAACTAGGATACTTATCCCCTTTTTTAGAACATTTTTCTATATTATGAATAGTACATTTAACACAAAATCAATTACTATGCCTTGAGATTAGTCAGTCATTTGCTACAAATGTACTATTATGGGTTGAATTGTGTTCTCTCCCAAATTCATACGTTAAAGTACTAACCCCCATTAACTCAGATATGACCTTATTTGGAAATAGAAGTGGTGCAGATGATGAAGTGAAGATAGGGTTATTAGTTTGGGCCATAATCCTATGTGACTATTTCTATATAAAAAGAAGATGTTTGGACAAACACGGTGAATGACACACGAAGATGGAGGCAGAGATCGGAATGATGTATCTACAAGCGACGGTCCACCAAAGATTATCAGCAAACCACCGGAAGTTGGGATAGAGGCCTGGAACAGAGCCTCCCTCACATCCCTCAGAAGGAACCAACCCTGCCAACACCTTAATCTCACACTTCTAGCCTACAGAATTCTGAGACAACACATTTCTGTTGTGTAAGCCAACCAGTTTGTGATACTTTGTCGTGGCAGCCCTGGCAGACTAATACAGATTTCATCTTTCTATTAGAGGAAGATTATCATCTAGCAAGGATACAACCATAAGTTTTAAGATCATGTAGACTGGGTTTGAATCTGGGTTTGGCAGATTATTGATTAACTGGACAAGTCATTCTGTGAATGCCAATTTCCTCTATTGTAAAAATTAAGATAATGGTATCTACTTTATTAGGTTGTTGTGAATATCACCATTTGACCAATTTTTGAGTGTCTGCTACAGAGAGGGACTTTCTGAAGGTGCTGGGACAGGGTGGTGAACAAAACAGCTCTAGTTCCTGTTCTCAAAAATCTGATAGTATAGCAGGAAGAAAAAGAATAACAAATTTACAGACAAATACATATGCAGTTAAGACTTAAGTATTATGAAGGAAAGGAACAGGATGCAGTTGTTGAGGGTAAGGAGGACTTTTAGAGAGGGCAGTACTTTCAGCAGTGTCGTCAAGACAGTCTTTCTGAGGAGGTGACATTTAAGCTGAGACCTAATGGATAAGAAGGAGCAAAATATGAAAAGATAACCTAAAAAAATTTCCCCAAAGTCCATCTGAATCAGAGTAGGTATTTGATTAAAGATAGTTATAGTTATTATTGGCTATTACATGCCTAGCACTAGGATCTGCTTTATGGGGACACAATAGCATCCGTTACCTGACACTCAAGGGCCTCCATAACCTTTCTCTTGCCTCAAGGCGTAGGTGTGTTGTGGTCCCACACATATAAGGGAGGTCCATCATGGATCAATGGCAGGCACTGATCTGGTTCTTTGTAGCAGGAATTTATTTTGCTGGACTCTCCTGGGCCAGGGTCTTTTTTTTCTTGAGACAAAGTCTTGCTGTCACCCAGGCTGGAGTGCAGTGGCACAATCTCAGCTAACTGCAACCTCTGCAACTTGGGTTCAAGCCATTCTCTTGCCTCAGCCTCCGGAATAGCTGGGATTACAGGTGCCTGCCACCACGCCCGGCTATTTTTTTTTTAATTTTTATTTTTTTGTATTTTTAGTGGAGATGAGGTTTCACCATGTTGGCCAGGCTAATTTCGAACTCCTAACCTCAGGTGATCATCCGCCTCAGCCTCTCAAAGTGCTGGGATTACAGGCATGAGCCACAATGCCTGGCCCAGGGTCTTTTTTTTTTTTTTTTTTTTTTGAGACGGAGTCTCGCTCTGTCACCCAGGCTGGAGCGCAGTGGCATGATCTCGGCTCACTGCAACCTTGCCTGGGCCAGTGTCTTTTTATATTATCCAACGTTTCCGCTTTCTCTACAGTAATAATGATGCCAGATAACTATTCCCAAGATGTTTGGTCCCTGTGCCTTGAGTCATGCTGTTTTCTCTTTCAATCAAACCAGTCCAACTCATTCCTGAAGCATTTCTGAACCTGAACAGGAACATACTTCCTCCTCTGAATCACTGAAGTACAGTACCTATACCCAATGTACTTTAGTTTGCCTTAACTTACTTTTTGTTGTATTTGTTTAATTTCTTCTACTGGATTATAACTCCCCTGAGTAGAGAGTATTTGTCTGACTATCTTAGAGTGCTGAGAAGAGTGTGTGGCTCAGACAATGGGTGTAATTCAGTTGACACATGGTACATGTCTATAAGGACATTCTGAGAGTGACAAAGTTAAGACAGACATCAGATGTAATTAGCAAACACAGGTATTACATAGTTCCATATTATATATTAATGTAAAACATTCAGATAAGGAATAAGAGGCAAGCATGTACCAATTAACCTCTCTTTATTTTCTCCACACCGCAAGCACCATTCACTCATTGTTTACCTCAGCAAGCACAAAACATATGTGTAAGGTAACTATTTTCCTTGGCTTTCTCAGTGTACATGGTGGTAATACATATAACCAAAGGAGTAGGGTGGGATATATACCATAAAAGTGGCTAATGTTCTCTTTCTCATTATTTTTGCTATAAAAGACAATTAACACATTTTTAAATGTGGTTTTCTGGTCCCCAATGTCTTTGTCCGAAAAATGGGGGTATTGTTTCCTACCTTGATCTTAATTCTAACATCAGAAAATGAATTTGTTATACCTTCCTCAGTACACGGCGATGGTTAAGAGCAGAGGCGTTTTCATTATCTTGCTATAATATAGAGAAGGTTGACTCAAAATATTCCTGCTATGCTGCTACAGTTATTTGGAGAGGAACATTTCTCACCCACAGGGATGCAACTACATCACTGCATCAAATTGAAGGTGAACTCTGCAATGTGGCTGTGGCACTTCAAATAATATAGGCCATAAGGAGAAGAATTTTTTAAAAAAACACAGAAATAAGGATTCCAATCTAGTATTTATAATTACATTTACTGGTCATCTGAAATATGATATTTCATCCCCTGAAATGATATCACGCGTCACATGAATTTCTGAAGAAACTGTCCTCTAAACAATTTTGTCTGCCTATACGTTTATGGATTTTTACCACAAGGCTATGTCAAATATGAGCACTTAATTCAGAGCAAACACTATGTGCGTGTGTGTTTTTAAAGGCTTCTAAACCATATTAAATTTTTCATTCATATAGGTACACAGAGACACATATTAAATAAACCTTCTACAAGAGTAACCCGTCCAGAAATGCAGCAAGAGGCTTCCAAAGGGCCAGATTTATTACAAATTAATCAAATAGGTAAGATGGATCATAATGGATATTCCAGCCAATGTAAACTGAGAGGAAAAAAAAAGCTCCAGCGGCAAGTCAAGAGCCAAATATTTCTGTTTTGATTTATTTAGCATTTCCGAGATGTTTCTTCTGTGGGGAACAATATGCAAGGCATTGGAAATTCAGAAGGCACATCTTTTGTGTACCATAAAAATGTGCTGCTAACCTACAATACCCTTATAGAAATACAATTCAATAAGAAACTCAGTTGGGAAGATGTCTCAATAGAACAACATGAAAAAAATGGTCAATACAAGAATGATTTACTTTACTTTTACAAGGGATTTCGATGCCACGAATAGAAATGCCTTTGGAACTTATAAAATAAAATCTAGATAAACAGAGAGTCACATTTTTAATTCTTACATATCTCTAATGTGCCTTTTTTTTTTTTTTTTTTTTTAAAGCAGATCATCTCTCCAAATCATCACTTCTATCAAGCCTATCGCTTGAGCGGTGTTACAGCACTCAGCCCTCGGGGCAAAGATAAGTCTTCACCATTGTCACATGTAGCACACACATATTCAGCCATATCATGCTGAATGGGAATACAGTATTTTGTAGAAACAGAACTGATTCCTGCAGAATATCCTGAGATACTTATCAAGCTGTTAAAGGAGACATCAGTCTTTTGTCTGTATTGCCCTTGACACCTCCTCAAGGAAAGTATCTAGAAATTCTTTGTCTTCTGAAGAACCCTCAGACCTCTTAGGTCTAATGTAGGTTAAGTGCCCTGCAGATCTCCCTAGAATAGAAAAGCACCTTGAAAACTGTAGTCTGACTTAATAGACACAAATATAATGAAAGCACTAATTCATAAGATCCTGTCATTTGAAGGAAAAAGCAGCAAAAGGCACAAGCTTCAGATATTGGTCTTGCACAGGGAAAGCTGGAATTCTACCCTAAAATTTATCAGATACAACAATGACCTCTAAAAATCCAACAAGGGTAAAATGTATAAAGGTAAATTACCACATTATCATCCAATTATCATTGCTTGTTTTGTCAAGGGTAAATGACTATCTAGCAGCATTCAGCGTTTGCTTATTGATTAATGCGTACAGTACCAGCACCTCTCTGCACAGCGGTCCTCGCCTTGCCTCCCACTCAATAGCTGTGTTGAAACTGACCATTTTATTACAGGTTGCAGGCTGTGTATAACTCTCCTTGCCCATTTTAGAGGCATTAAATGAAAACGGATAAATTATTAGAGATTACTGGGCACTGCAAAAGAAATAATTGTGTTGCTTTTATTCCTGAAAATACAGAAAAATCACTGTGTTTAACTGTTGTCATAATTGAAATTTGATTCCATTCACAAACTCAAAACGGCGCTTTTATCGCTTCTCCATCTCTCCTGCCCATTTCATTCTCAACATCATCTGACAGAACTTTATACAAATCTCCTAAGGACAAACATTTCCAGTTTCACTTTTTTTCTTCCCCCAGATAAATCACAGTAAATGTGGTGTTCTTATTTCATCTCAGATTTAAAAAAAAGAAAACAAACCTCCCTCAGCAGATGAAACAAAACAACCAAACTCAGACAGCAAAGAGGCACACACAACATCTGAGATTAATAGACCCTATTTCGTCTCAAAGCGCTTTCTTGATATAAACAATACATAAGGGTCACCCCACATACCACTGAAACGTAGCCCCCTCTGAGGCACAGAAACTATATAACCCGGAGAAACACTCACTCCTTCTTGAGGGCAAGGGGAAGCGACTTTTTGTACTGTGGTAGCTCAGAGCTTCGCCCCGACCCAATATCCTTCAAATCTTCTGCAAGCTGAAGATGGAATAAAGCAACTGCTCCAGAACCCCTGTGGGTTCAGCAGATCAATCCAACAAGTAATTAAACCAGAAGCAGGGGAAAGATGCCAGGAGGATAGATGATGGGTGGGGGTGAGGCTTCAGATCTGGCTGGGCCTCACCTCTCACTCCATATTCTCCCCAACAGTCTGGACACACCAACGTAGGGTGAGATTCTGAGATGGGGTCAGCTGGGCCCCTAACTTACCTCCCAAGGAGGTATCTGTGCAGCTCAGGGACGGCACCTTGGTTCTTTCAATGGAGAAAAATTAGTATTATCTGGGTTCAAACACAAATGTGGGTGTTTGTTATTTTAAAATGTACGTTCTGCTAAAAGGAATGACTAGGAACGTGAATGTGTATTATGTTTGTGAGGAAGATGTGAAAAGAAGCCATCCTAATCAACTTTCCAGGTACGTATATTTCAAGTACCTTACATCTCACTTAATCTGCCAACAACTTTACAAGCCATGTATTTGTACTGTTATTTCCACTTTACATATGCGCAAACCGAGGTTTGGAGAATTAATCTGTCCCATGTTACACAAATAATACACGGCAAACCCTGATTTGGCACCCAGATGCCTCTGACTTCAAATCCCATGCTAGCTTCTTCTCCTGTTATACCCATGAACGACATCAGGGGAAGCTGGCAAGACTTGGAATTACTTCCTAGATCTCTGGAAGGCAGGCAACTAACGTTTGAGTGTAATGAGAGCCTAAGCAGAGTCCCAGGAAAAGTAGGAGGGAAGCAGAGGGGAAGCTGGGGACGAGAAGAGAAGGAAACAATCACACAAAGCTCAGAGAAGGCTTGGGAGTTCTGAGATGGCAGACTAGGATACTGAGAAGTTTGATGAGAAGGATCAAAAGGGAAACTCGCACAAAAGGAGGGTAAAATCAAAGGATGCCAGCGAAACAGTTGAAGCTGGTGAATCTGAACTAAGAGAGCTGAGTAACTAGAAACTGTAACTGTGAGCTGCTTAAACTCTGTTCTTTACATTCTTTTGTCTGTGGTCAATGTCACTTGTATAGAGGGTTGTGTGTAACAAATAGGTACAAGAGTGGTATAGGTAGGGAGTCAGAAAGTCTACCAGGTTGGGACCAAGAGGATATAAGGGATTTATTCACTTAGTCATTAATTTACTCATTCATTCCTTTATTTATTGAAAATGTTTAGCAAGAGTCTACTATTGGCTAGACCCTGAAAATAACAAATAAGACCACAATATAGCTCCTACCCTCCTGTTGATTCCACTGTGGTAGAGTACATGGACAACTGTTCAATCCTTAACTGATTGTCCTAAGAAGGAGGAAGTATTTTGGGAACACTAAAGAGAGGCCCCCAACTCTGTTAGGGTGAGGCTGGTCAGAGACTTGACTTGAGCCCTGACTAATATGTAGGAGTTAACTAGATAGATGAAAGGGTGGAGGAAGGAGGATGTATTCCAGGTCAAGGAAATTTCATTTTTCGCAAAGGCATGGTAACATACCAAAAAAAAAAAAAATCCTTGATGTCTGTTTATGTTGGTGTGAGTAGAAAGAGAGAACGGATATATTGCAGAGTGATGAGGCATTGCAATAGAGCAGACAGCTCTCTTTGCCTTTTTCTCTTGGAGTTGGAACTCTTGGTTGATCTCAGAGGAATGGAACAATGAGGGTAAGTCAGGCTCAAGGGTTATCTTGATGCACACTTACACAAGCAGCTCCAATTCTATTATCAGATTCAATTATTCACCCTGAAATTGAAAATCCTCCTTACCTTGCCATCCAACTAGAGGAACTGACTCCTATCTCTCCCACCCCCACCATGAGTTACCTCTCCTCTAGCTGTTTACCTCCAGGGCCTCTGCATCAATTTATGAGCAACCCATCTCAAAATCTCCCATCTCAACAAGGCTTCCCCACTGCCTGAGCTGCCTGCATCCTCTTAGCATGCTTGTACTGAATATACAGTGAACTTAATTGGTATTTGATATGTCATAGCATGAAAGCATTCTTCAGCCATTTCATTTATTACTCTTCAAGTTAGTCATATCATCTTTTGCTGTCAGTCAAGAATTGTTTCATCTGGTTTTACCTTGTAGTCTCTGGTACGTGGTGGATGTTTGGAAGCTACTTGGGTCTGGCAGGAGGGCAACTATATTGGTGCAGGGAGGGTGTTGGGGAGAGCCAAGGATTTGGAATCAGATTTGTTCAATATGTTACACATTTACTGAGCACCTATTGCATGCCAGGTGCTGTGCTATATGCTAGAAATGAAAAGGTCAATGGAAAATAAACAGCTTCTCTGAGTAACAGGTGCTCACAGTAAGGCCTGGGGGTGGGAACTAGATGGGCAAATATGTAAATATGTAATGGTGATTTAATATGGTAAATGTGCTAACAGACCTGAGCCCTAGGTGCTGTGGGGCATGACGAAAGCACAAAGAAGGAGTGAGGAGCTAAAAGGACAGGACCAAGAGGCTGTCAGAACTTTTCCTAAATAAAATGATGCCTGAGTTGAACCTTTAGAGAGAAGCTTTACAGGTGTGAGAGAAGAAACAGCCTAAGCAAAGGACCTGAAGCATAAAACAGCAATACACCCATGAGAAACTCCTTCCACCTACAGCTCAACTGCTATATTGTCAGGCAACTCCCTCAAACTCCTAGATTCTATCACTCCAGGATGTTGCAAAGATCTAATGACATAACTTAAATGAAAGCCATGTTGTAAACTGTAGAGCACCATGCAAATGTAATGTATGTCACGACATTTCGACAGTTGTTTGGTGAATAGGGTGTAGACTTCAGGAAATGTCTGAGCAATTGAACTGAGCCTGTTTGCCAGAGGTTGATGACCCGTGCTTTAGGGCAAGTAGAGAAGAACCCATTGGAAATCCAACTAAGATAAGCGAACTATAATCACCTGATTTAGAAGTTGGCCAATATCATGAACATTAGTGTGTTTGTTTACTCTGTAAAACCACTGGGGGTTTTCGGTGAATATAGGATGGCAATAGTGAATACCTAATCCAAGAAGCCACAGCATTTCCTCCATCAATCATGTCAGAATTGTTTAATATTAATTTGCCACTTCCTTTATATACAGCCTGTTCATCTGCCTCAGTAGATCGTAAACTAATCCCATGCTGGGAGACCAAGATCTAGATACACAATGCAGAGGGATGAGTTTAGAGAACAGAGAAATTTCTCCCCCCAGCCATTGGCCACTTTACCTATGCAGTCCCCATGATAAAACTCCAAAGGCCAGGCAGGGCAGGGCAATTGGTAAGACTCCATAGGAATGCTTTATGAGAATTCTTATCTTCTTCATTATCATCATCATCATCATCATCACAACCACCATCACAATTTTTACGTAATATTATTGAGAGCCCACCAAGTCCTAAGATACATTTTAAGGGATTTGCATAGATACAGATTTAATATGCACAATAACTCCAATGACGTGCTTATTATCATCAGCCTCACTTTCAGGATAAGGAACTGAGGCTCAGAGAGGTTACAGAACTTGCCCTAGGGCATGCAGCTATTAGATGGTCAAGCTGGAATCTGGAGCTAGATAGTCTGACTCTGGTGCTCCACTCTCTACACTTAGTTATATTTTCCTCCTACTAGGGGAAAAAATCATGTAGCTATGATCTATTCCACAGTATGTAATTTCATCAGGAAGATGAGGAGGGAACAGAAAAACTTGTATTTACAAGTGGTGGAAGAATGAGAACAGACTAAGCAAGTAAAGAATGCTCCCTTTTTAAATCTAAAAGCCTCCCTTGAAACCCCTCCTTGAAAGGAAAGAGGAAATATTTAACTGAAAGATTTTCCAATTCTCTATCTCGCTTTATGATCTTAAGTTTAGTACCAGAGGAAAGTAAAACACATAGGCTCTGGAGATAAAAGACTTGTGTCAAATTCTAGCTTTCCCACTGACTGCTATGATTAGCTGTGTAACCTTAGGTAAAGGTGCTTAATTTAGTTTACTCATCTGCAAAATGGGCTTTATAAACACCTATTTAGTATACTTAGCAGAGATGCTATGAGGGTTAAGAGTGTGTGCATGTACGTGCATGTGTGTGGCTGTGTTCTATCTTACCTCATAGAAAGTGTTAAATAGGGGTTAGCTACCATTATTATTCAATTTTCTTTGTGTTTAACATGCATCCATGTCAGTTACTAAACAATAATGTTCTTAATGTGCTATACCAGTCTTTGGGGACATGTGAATAAAGTACAAAGTTGTTTAAAAGCAGAAAGAGAAAAAGGGATCGTAAAGGTGTTAAGAGGGACAAGATTCATGAAGAGCAATAAATTCTGGAAAAGTTTCTAGAAGGGGCTTACAAGCAATGGTGTCCAGTGCTGTTGAGTGGTTAAGAACAACAGAGTAATGCAAAAAGTATGACTGTATTCCATGAGTTGGAAGAATTGTCTAATGCAGGGATCAGCAACCTTTCTCTGTAAAGGACCAAATAGTGAATATTTTAGCATTCGCTGGCCATATGCTCTGTCCAGCTTCGCAACTCTGCTGTTGTAGAGTGAAAGCGGCACAGACAATACTTACACAAATGGGTATGGCTGAGTTTCAATGAAACTTTATTTGCAAAACAGGCAGCAGGCCAGATTTGGCTGGTGGGAGTTACAGGTCATAAACCCTTGGTCTAAGAAAAGTCTCATTAATAACTGCCACTAATAAGTGTTTTAGTAGCAAGTATGGGAATGATTTTCTATACATACATGCATATATATTTATGAATGTAAATATGCCCATTCAAAATAACCCTCATGATAATGCTACTCTTACTCATTCTTATTCCATGTACTTTCTTGAGTGCAACGGGAAGGGAGATGAAGTTGTAACTGGAATGCTGGGAATTGTATGTATCCCTGAATATAACCTAGGGGTATGAAGTGAGTATGGAAGTAGCCATGCTATGTGTTTGTGTGTGCACACACATGCATGTTACAGCTGAAAAAATATGAGAATAATTGGCTCGACAGAGCCAGAACTAAACTAAAAATGAAGACACCTGGATTCTGGTCACAGATTCGCTGTGTAACATTGGGCAAGTTAGAATCTCTGTGCCTCAGTTTCTTCCATATAAAATGGAGTCAGACTAAATAGGAAGTCCCTTTTAGTCCTAAACATCTATGATTCTAAAATAATGTGCAAAAGGATATTAACTGTTGGGCACTTAATTTATTCTACAGTATTTTCTACAGATGATTTAGGAGACTGAATTGAGTCAACTAGAACTGCCATGATTTTAATTGGATTAAAAATGACTTTAATGGGTAATTTATCCAGTAGTTTAATAATAATCACATAATTAAATAATCACAGGTATGTCAGTTCAATCTTAAAGGTTTTTATGACAGAGTAGCAAGTGTTTAGGATAAGGTACAGTACAATCTTTTAGTTATTTGACAGAGCTTTATTTCATGATATAATTTCTTTCCTTCATGTTCTAATTTCAAATTTAATTTGTTAAATTTTGTGGAACTTTCTTGATGAGATTAGATAAGATTAAATTATTTTTAACTTCTCAGGAGATTTTGCTTCCTCATCAACTTACTTATGCCTTTTTAAGAGAAGAATATTCACCAAGGGAAGCAACGCAACAAATTTGGGCATCACAATAGTCTTAGTAAAGGGTATATATCCAAATCAGTCTAAGTGCAAAGCAGGAATAACTGGATGGCCCTTATTTGTGACTCAGATAACCTCACTTGGTGAGAGGCTGGAAACTTAGAGTGTACACTGTTTATCTACTTGAGAGGGACAGGAGGTTGGATTTAGAGACAAAGAGGTGTGGGATAAGCTGCCCTGTCTATGTGCAACTCCGTTGACAAGGCACTATTCCTTATACCATGGGTTGCCCCTGCACACCTTCAGACTGACTCAGAGCCCCTTGTTAATTCAATTCTGAGCATCTCCTGAGTTGAAGCAGACAATAATGCAGACATGGACAAAATTGTACTGCAATTGTGTGAGTGAACTAATGTCCAAGGGGGATTATGCTGAGACCACCAAACTCATTTCACTTGTGACCTAATCATCTCTCAAACTGGCCCCCTGTGGATATGAATATATCAGGAGGAAGAATTATTAAACAATTACTCTTGTGCCTGGGGTACATGCTTTTCATCAAGCCTGGGCATGCAAGTCTTCTCCAACTTCTTCTAACCACCTCACCCCTCTCAAACCTTTTCCCCCCACGGGGAAAAAGTACATTCATCGTGGCTAGTTAAAAGAGTGACTTTTTATAACAAGTCCCCACAAATCCAGAGCGTGAGATTTTTCTTTGTCAAAAAAACTCTGCAACAAATCATAGGAATCAAGAAGGAAAAAACACTTGCCCATTCAGCTTGAATTTGTATTAAACTCTTCATTCATGAGAACATAATCCTTCTTACTCCCTTGGAAGGCGGCAGAGTTTAATAGATTGGAATGATGGAAAGACCTGGTTTTAAATCCTGGCTTTACCACTTCATAGCTGTGTGAACTTGGGAAAGTTACTTGACCTCCCTAAGGTGCAGCTCTATTTTTACAGGATGGAAATAATAATAGTATTTACTAACATTATATAATTATGGAACCAATACCTACTGTACTCAAACAGTAGCTGTGACAATTAATAGACAACAAACCATACAAGGTGCTTAGCACAGTGCCTGACACATAAGGACTTAATAAATAATCACTTTTATTATTGTGTTGGTGTTAGTGTGACAACCTTATAACAGAATTCTAATTTGTTACCAAGAAGAGTACTGCAGATAACTATGTGTATAGTGTTCACTAGAATGTATATGTTCATTAGAATCTGAACAATCCACTGTCTCATGACCTTAGCCCATAAGTATTGGAATGAAAAAATTTTTGTCAACTTCATGTTAAACCACATGACAAAAATACTTACCTAGTCTAGGCACTACATGGCTGGGTGCCCCACAACCCTTCTGCCAATGAGTGAACGGGCCTAACGTCTCCTTTTTAAAGTTCTGTCATCCACCAGTGACAAAAACAGTTATGCTAAGGATATTGGCTTTTCATCCACTGAATTCGAGGTAAAACCTCTTACTGCTGGAGAAAGAGCATCAAAATTACAAACACACTGGGGGTTACCAACTAACTTCCTTTCCATAAGAACCTACCTTGAAATTAATTTTAAAAACCTTCTAAATTTAGAAATGGCACTTTAAAAATATACGGTGATATAAAAGTCACTGAAGTGTATTTTTTCTCTCATCTGTAAAATAAGGACTCTAAATCAAATGTTCTTTAAGATTGGTTCCATCTTTACATCTACATAGAGAGTTCCACATCTACGAGAAATAAATTCCTTGCCAAGCCACAGAGGCTATAGAAAATGCAGGCATGTTTGTTTCTGACCTTGCCACAGAAGAAACCAGAAGTTCTACAAAGAGAGAAATACTTAGTACACACAGAGGCACACCAGAATGCAAACCCCACATCAAAATGCTGCTAGAGTTCATAACTCAAATTTCTTTACCCTGTAGCTGCTCAGGGACCCCATTAAATTGTTTTCCACAAATGCCATGAGGTTTGAACCATTTGTTATAACATTTGAGTCATTTATAAGATATTTTGATCCGACAAATCTGGAAGTAGCTGTCTAAAGTAAAATACATGACTAATGTCAGCTTCTTCTTGTTTCAGATCAAAGCAGGGAACACTGTAAAGTCCTACAAAACTTTTCTCGAGTGTTGAATGGATTTCTTCACTTCTGTGAGTTGGCAGGAAAACAACATGCCATGTCACAGACTATGCTGACCTCAATGGCGGAAAAAAAAAAGATGCTCTACAAATTTGATGTGGAAATGTATTTACAAACGCATTGAGCCAACTAGCTTGGATCCAAGATTAAAAATTAGTATATAAAAAATGCTATGAACAAATGCAAATTAACACAGGAAAAAATATTCAGTCTAGCTTTTCTTTAAGCTTGTGCTGTTCATCTACAGCAGAGGCATTCTTTCTGTCACCATGGTAATGGACAAGCTAATAAAAAGGTGCAAGACTGTTCAAAATTGGTTCCTATATAGAGTGGTGCTACTCAACCCATGCTGTGTGGACCAGCAGCAGAAGCTGGAAGCTTGACTAGCCACATCCTAGACCTAAAGGAATCAGAATTTCTACAAGTAAGATTCAGCAATGGAGTTTTAGCAAGGCCTCCAAGGTAATTCTGATGCATGCTAATGTTTGAGCCACACCGAAATAGAACGCTACAAAACCAAAAATACCTGCTATCATAGTAAATATCCCATGGAAAAAAAATTCATTCTTTCTATACAAGGACAAGTAGTCTTGCTACCAAAGCACATACTTCCATCTCTTTGTCCCTTCTTAAGTTCAGGAGCTTCGTTTATTTCCCCTAAAATTCTTGGCAGAGTTCACTGCCTACCAGTAAGCAGGATTCTGTTTATTTTAATTAAGTCTTTATCTATCACATTCATTTAATGCACAAGAAACTGGTGGCTGTCATCTATCTAACCAACAAAGAGGATACAACAGCGCACCCACATGCCAAAAATGTCACCAAATGTACTTTTTGAAATAAAGATAATTTTTGTGCTGTTTTATATCCTTTGATCTTGTTTAGAAATTTGGCCCTTTCTCTTTATTGTTCAAATTGTAATTTTTCTAAAACAGTTTGTAATTGAATTATCTGGTGAAACGTGCCGAAAGGGATCAAAAGTGATGGAAATAAAAATAGGAAGTTGTATAATGTATAATATAAATGATTTAGTTGCTGAGGTTTTAATCAAATCAAACAGAGCCATAAAATAACAGGTGATTGAATTACATGGAAAGATAATGCATTTGGATTTGAAGAGTCTGATGCGTTTCTGCAAAGTCTGTTGAATTCACAACTGTGCCATCTGCATCTCCCTTGGGAGATCTTGCTCTCAGAGGATTTCCCCCAACACAAGGGACCTGAATGCTGTGCTGAAAACTTTCTTCTTGAAGAAAAATAACATTCAAAAAGTAAAAGAACTATGAAACTAGGAGTTTCTGGTAAATTATCCACTCAACACCAGCTTAAAACAACACAAGCACTCTCAGAATTACTGGAGGTATCCACCTAAGAAATTGCTCAGGTAAGAGCTGAAAGCTCATTAACCCCCTCCACCTATGCCTAAGTGACCACTGAAAAACATAAAGGAAAAAAGATTATTCAACATGTTGGTAAAGAAGAACGTATAAAGCACCAGTCATTTGCCTGAAGGGGTATGTTTTGCCTTGCAACTTTCTAAATATCTTAATAACACTCTACAAACCTACACCATGCATCCACGTTCACCTTAGAAGGGGAAAGCGGTAGTTTTCCAGTAAGCACACGTTATATAAAAAGTCAATGTAAGAATTTAGTGTAACGCACTACACCTGAAAAGCTTAAAATCTTCCAACATGCAGAAAATGCAAACTTTTCTTTCCTCATCCATGGCTTTCAGAAACAGACAACGGCATTATTAACACCTTACCCATGTATTATTTTGAGAAAATGAATTCCTTACAACATAATGCTGTTAGTCATGCTTGTGAGGAATTGTATGTCCTTTTCAAAGTTATTGTGGATACCTAGGCAAGGCCAATCCCCCCTCCACCCACCCTGGGAACTGGAAGTGATTTAATTTATCACTCTAGGGAGGAGGAGGGAACTTTTGGCTACTGAACTTTCCAGACAACCTCTGAATCATAGCAGCGATTGTGAAAGCGCTAGTGAGAAATAGAAGCCTGAATTCCTTTCCTGGGGTCTGGTTTTGATGGATGTGGAGGCCCCTAAAGGGTGGTGAGACAAGGTTTAAGCAAACACATTTTAGGGCACAGATTTTGAAAATTGAGTACCGCTGTCCCACCTGCTGTGCTTCATTTCAGTATCCACAGCTGTCATTAGCAGAGAACAAACTGCTTTTCCAACAACACACCACATCGCACTGCTCCAGCTTGCGCTGGAAATTGCAAGACCGTTATGGGGGAGCATGTCCTGAGAGCTCTCCTCCTTTGTCAGACCTTTCTGATTTTTATTATCCCGGGGCGTGCTGGGGGAGGGGAAACAAAAAGTGTGCACGCACATAGGTTCAGGATACAAAAGCTTTGGAGGGTAGACTTTAGATTTGATGCTACATTCCCCATTTAAAAATAAATGTACAGGCCAGCTCAGGAATCACAACAACTCTTAAGTTGAATTTGGCACAAAAGAGATTCTAACGACAAAGTCATAAACATAGTCTGATAGCGTCTATCTATATAGGCTCTATGGACTAACGAGTCATAAAGAACTTTCAGAAGTCACGCCCTAATTTCATGGTTAAGGCAGGTTTCCCGACATTAGTTCAGTGATCTTGCTAGTATACTGAAGACCAGAGTAACTGGACTTGTTACTCTTTCCTTCCAAGTACCTAGTGAATTATGCAAGGCCCCGAGGAAGTCCCACCTCCTCCTCCAGGTCTCCTTGACTGAGCCTAACGCACACCCTCAGTCATTCCAGTCTCAATCTCTAGGTCAGAAAATCCACATAATGAAGTATTTAATTATATAGTCATTTGTACAAGAAAGAACTAGAAGAGAAGGGTGCAGAGGACAGTGAGATTAAAATTAAGATCCAGGTCTTAGCTCTGTCTGCTACCAAGTAGCTACTGGATCAGGCCAAGTCATTTTGTATCTCTGGGTCCTCAGCTTTTTCATCTGTAAAATGGAATAGAGGAGAAGAGAAAGAGTAGGTCAAATATTTGCTCAACTCCTTTATAGCGCTTAGATTCTCTTTTGTTCTTGCCCTACGAAAGTTCATAATCTGTATGGCAGAATCACATATTAAAATGTAACAAGTTGAATAAAAACAAAGGAGTCATCAATGTAATATGATTTGCCAAGCGATAACACAAAGCAATATATGATCAAGAATCAATTATAACAACAGAAATCATAATGCTAATAATACCACCCCCTTAAGACTATTGAATGCTTTTACTTACATATAGGATATGGTCTCAGGTAAAAAAAAAAAAAAGTAGTTGGATAACCTTTTAAGGTTAAGTTGAGTAGAACCACACCTTTCTTGAGAAGGACAAACAGGCCACCACCCTCTGAAACAGTAAGATCACTCTTAGAGCATGAACAGAGACCCCATGCCAGAGACCGCAGGGCAGCTAAGGGCTCCCATGGGCCTGTCAAGGGATGAAGGCTTAGGGGTGAGAGTGATGTCAAAGTCTGGTCATTCCCACGCTCATTCTAGTCCTCTGACCCCATCTAGATGTGAATGTTTTCTTTTCTCAGCTATACCACAGTTAAGGGAGGCCTGGGAAATTGTGTGGGGTCATGAAAACAATCAAGTACACCTTAAAAATGATCATATATACTCTCACACGGGCAGTAAGAGTGTTACCTGGCTCTCTCCTTCCCGGCTGTAAGCAGCTTCTGTTTACTGAGTCCCTCTGAGGATAATGGAGGATGACAGCCAACCAGGCGTTTGTGTAAACCCTGTGTGTGGCTGGCTTCCTGGATGCTAAGAACTCACCCCAGAGTTATTTGCACTTTTCAGAGAAAGAGAAGGTTACTTCCTGGAGTCTTTTGGATTTACATGGTGTAAAACAGCAAGTTCAATAAACCTGGTTTTGGCTGGCTATCTATCCCTCCTCAAACTTACATCTTTGTACTTAGTATCCCCCTATGCCCCCTTTTCGGCATTGCTTCACTCCTTCATAGTGCTGGGGAAAATCCAGGCTTCACCTCTGCAGGCATTTGGTAATGCATCTGGAAGGGGTGATATGTCACGTAATTATAAGAACAGATATGATTTTGTTCTGAATTAAACAGCAAGCGCTGTGTGTGCAGTTGGCTCCTTTGCCCAAGCAAACTGCTTGTAAATTTTTTTCTGCTTTGACTGGGAAGGTTTCTCTGCTGGTTTTGCCATAACATAGGAAACATGGAAACCTGAATGTGGGCTGCTTTTTCCTGGAGAAACAATGGCAATATTATTTGCTATGGAGACTAGGAGATTGAATGGCACCTTAGCAAACTTTTCCATGGCAAGTTGAGTGCTCTCATGGATGAGTCCCTTGGCAGCAACTTGAGCCTCTCAGCATCTTGATGAGGGTAGAGGGAGTAGGAAGGAGAGGCTTAGTCTTAAAAAAATGACAGAGACATACCCACATATACCCACATCCACATTAAAGATGGAAACTAATCGCACATCAAAACCAGAAAAGTGCTTGTGTGTGTGTACCACGAACAAGCAAAGAGAAAGTACAAAAATACAGACTCCAAACCAGAAGCAAAAGAGAACAGCATTGTCAGAGAAAAATTAACTCTTGATGTTTATTAGACAAAGAAATTTAACAAGAAAATTTTGCAAACAGAACTCGATAATTTGAATTCTGTAAAATTAGATAGAAATTCCATGTTCCATGGTCAGGGCACATTTCAGAATGAGGGAGAATAGTAGGCTAAAACTGAATTGGAATTCCATTTGAAAACGAAAATTTTCAAAGCCTCTTTCTACTAGCTATATAATAAAAAGAATAACCTTACTATGCTTGGGAAAGAACAACAATGAACAATTCAGAGAACAAAATACAAGGAGGGAGTGGACAAACATCTTTAGGATCAAAAAGACTGAAAAGATCAAGCAGGTTTCAAAGGCCACAAATAAACAGACATAAAACTCTTAATATTTACTTAAATGTACTGCTGTTTTACTTCCTGCACAAGATGGCAGTCTAAGGTATTTATTTCTATTTCTATTTGATCATGAATAGATATTACTAGAAACATAAAGGAAAACAAACAGCAGCAAATTCTGAGATGAGACATTTCTCCTCCATTAGCTTCTCTCCGGTAACCAAAAAACTGCATTCTATCCTTATGTTCTCTACTTGGGCTAACATCCCAAATATATCAGAAATAGCCTTAGATCTTTGGGTTGGGGTGTGGCAAACTGCACATGCTCATTACATTCTACAAAATGAACATCATAGTCCATCACCCACAACATTCCATGTGTTGAAGTAGAGATGGCTCTTTTATGTCACTCCTCATGGAGCAATACAATTTTTTTTTTCCAATCTGAGTTTATTGTTGATCTCCTATGGCCTGATTAGAAGTTAAAAGCTAATAGTTGGATTCAAAATCTTCAATGATTCAAAAGTTTACAACTGAATAGGAGGAAATTTTAAAAGTCATGAAGGAGTGAAATAAGACCTTCAGCAGTCTGGAGAAAAATAAATAGGAAACATACAAATTCCTACTTCAAGTGTGGGGAATTAGGGGAGAGACTGTCTTCCTACACAGTAATCTACCTAGACCTGAATTTTTATTCCCTTGTGATATGCACAACAAGATAGTCAATAAATATTTAATGCTTATGATAATCACGATAAAGAGTTAACTGGATCATAGCCTATGGCTTCTGGCTGCCTACCATACACTAACATTGTCTACAAAGATCTCTTATAATCATATCAATACAAAATTTGTGGATTTATTTCGTAGAAGATGGTTTGGATGGAAAAATGTCAGACTGTGATGTTGTAACCAGCATATAATTTGTTACCGTTTAGTGGAGAGTGTTTGACAATGTAAAAACAGAAAATGAAAACAACAATACATTTAAATATGAGATACAAGGAAGGAGTCTCCTTTTAATCCTTCCATTTAATCACTTGGATAGTATCTTTCACTTATATATGGGCAGCATTGCAAATTGCAGAAAGTCATATATTTATATAACTTTAAGGAAAGATATCTCCTGCTTCTGTAGTTAGCTTTTATTCATTTAACAAATATTTACTGAGCACTTACTATATGCCAGGCTCTGTTCTAAGATTGTTTATTGAGCAATAAATAACACAGGCAAATGTCCTTGCTTATAAAGCCTGTATTGTGTTTGAAGAGACAGATGACGAACAAGTAAATAAATGTATAGTATTTCAGCTGGCACTATGGGAAATGGTGAAAAATAAAGTGGGGTAAGGGGGAGGATAGGGAGTGGCAGGGTGGCATAGCAGGGTAAGATGGAGTGTTGCTTGTTTATACTGAGAGGAAGGGAGTCTTATGTCATGTGAGGACTCGAAGAAAGAATGCATAGATATGGGGCTGGAGGAACTACTTCTGACAGAAAGAAAGGCGATGTAAAAGTCCCGAAGAAGAGTGAGCTTGGCATATTCCAACAAGGTCAGTGAGCCAGAGGAGGGCAGAGAAGGGAGAGGGTGGTGGGAAGTGAAGTCAGAGAGGCAGCCTGGGAAGAGGGGAGATGGAGGCCAATCATGAAGAATCTTGAAGGCCAATGGAAATCAGGGGATTTGAATGCAACTGCCAATTGGTGTTCAACTATGTATCTTTGACATGGTGGTGATACAAAATAAATTCCCTAATTTGGAAAGGTCTGTTCTTTTTTTCCTGTTTTGAATAAATAAACAAATAAGACAAATATAGCTTGCTAATTTGACTATGGCTCAGTTATTTTTAATTTAATTTTTGGTAAGTAATTTTTAACCCATATACCAAAATTCCATTTGTGTGATAAGGGAGTGCAGATGGGCTCCTGAGGGATATGGAAATTAATCCCAGTTCTGCTGAAAGACCTTTTAATAACTCATATGTTATTTCACCTCATGTGAATTTCTAGCAAGTGGGCTTTCTTCAAAACTTTCGAAGGAACATGTCTGTAGGGTATCAAAACAGAAATTGCTAAAGTTGGAATGAAGAAACTTGATTTTTTTTTTCCTCTAGAGAGTGTACAACTTTTCTCCACTTTCTTCCATTAAAAATTCAACTGCCATCAATTGTGGACCTATTATGTGGCTATAATATTTATCTTGAGCTGCCAATTGAAATTATAAGATAAGTTCTTAGCTGTTAATAAATATTAAATCTCTATAGTCAATATTTTGCTGGCTCATATGTATTCTTTTTACTAACAAACTTTTGCCAAAAATACTGAGAATGCTCTGACCGTGATATATAACTAAATAACTGCTGTGTGTATTAACTTGTTATCCTTGCCAAACTTCCACAATTTTTATTTAAAGTACTTAAGCAAATATTTGTCTAAAATACTCATTCAATTTACTTGGGAGAGACATAAATTATTGGCCAGTCTTTCCATATGTTCTCCCATTCATTTGAAGCATTTTCTCTCCCCATTTCTTTTGCCTGATTCCTATCTGTCTCTGTAGTTCTCAGCTCTCTTCCAAGTCTGGGTTACTGGGTGTTCCTCACGTAGAATCCCATAGCATGCTGGTCTTTTGCTATCATAGCACTAATTGTAATTGCCAATTTACTTGTCTGTAACTTCCCCAAAGGCTCTAAATATCACCATAGCAGGGACTGTGTTTATTTTGCACTGTTTCCCTGACAGCCAGAACAATTGCCAACACATAGTAGGTGCTGAATAAATATTTGCTTAAACCAGCCCTTAAAGATGCAACTCTGAATAGGGAACTGAAGAAAAATACATCAATTCATAAAATCTTCTACTTAAGTTTAACAATTTAATTCGTTTAATTCTACTGCAAAAGGGCTGTTACCTTTTAAAATGGCCAGCCAATTTAAAATGCTACAAAGGGACTGTTAGAGAATTTCCATCCCATATGCCAAGGAAGCTAAAACCACTTTGTTCTGCATATGATTAGAAATATAAAAGTCTTGGGAATCACATTTCTTAAAGCTCATGCCAGCTTTTATTGTTGGTAGTTTTGTAAACGCATTACATATTCTATGGTATTTGTGAAGTCCTCAAAGCACATGCAATATAAAACCTTCTGCTAAGCACAGTAACACACAACATAAGAAAAAAAGGCCTGGCAATGTAAGTCAGCTCACAGAGGAATTCAAGATGGTAGTCTGCTCAGTCCATGCTACATATAATTGGGTCCTCATTTATGATGAAGCATGGAACCTGAGATCCACTGGTAAGCCTCTCTCCTAAAAAGATTAGACTTGAAGTATTAGGTCTCTAAGCTTTTCTATACTTAATGTGTGGAAAATTCTGGAAGCAATGGCCAACACCCTATGTGGGGTGGGTGTCAGTAATTGTAGTTTTGCACTGATACTAATTTTTACAACACTTGGAATAATGTCTAGATAACATAACGTCTAGATAAGGTTGTTGTGCATAGGACCTTTTCTAAAAATGTTTAGTTATTCTTCCTACCAATAAGCTTTTAGCAGAGCAATTAATTCTTTACTATTGAGTTATGAATGTTTCCTTGCACACTAAATAAATTTTCCCCCTAAAGAGAAAAATGAAATGTAGAGCAAAAGGATAAACAAAGCAATGTAGGAAAAAGATTCAGTTGGGAGTAATTTTCTTCCTTTAGCTTTCCCTTCATCTGTTCTGTCAGGGGCTGGATTTTCCCCAAGTATCAAGTCATATTTCTTCTCATCAAGCTCTCTAGAACATGCATTTTTTAATGAATTACATTTTTAATGAGGCTCAATAAACTATATATGAGGATATAAGGCTTTGCCCCATTGCCATGCCATTTTTTTTTTTTCAAAGAAGCAAGAAATAGCACAATATGGTCTGGAGAAGCTCTGTGTTAACTGGATTATATAAAGCACACCGGCACTATGGAATCCAAAGGTATCATTCGATTTCACCAATTAGGGTCTTGCTATTTTCTTTTCTGATCACTTACTGAGCAACTACCACATGTAAACATGTTTTCATACATTATCTTCGTCCCTAAAACCATTCAATGGCATGAACATTATTATAGTCATTATAAGTATTTTGTCTCTGAGTTAGTAAGTGGTTCAACTGGCATGGAAACTCAAGCCATTTAGAATATATGACTAATATTAGAGTATTACATAGTTGCAGTAGCAGCTACTACTATAATTGTTGATATTGTTATATACTCCAGTTAATGTCTCACTTATCTATTTAAGAAGACAAAGGCAATTACTTTTGGTTTTTGCACTGATATTTTTTTCTGCCATCATTTTATGTCTATTCCTGGTTATATTCTGATTACTGTAGAAATTTAACAAAGAACAAATCTCGAGAGAGCTTAATACACGCCATTTTTTGAAGTAATTGCTTGAACTATACTCATGAAGAATATGGCAACAAGGAGAGTATAGATGGTGTAGTTGCTGTGTGAGTAGCTGAGTTTGGAGTGTGTTAGATATTCCAGGTCTGCAAGTTTCCATAAATCACTGAATGAAATGTTCTTACTTCAAGCAAGACCCAAAACATAGTGACTCAATCTGCAGTGCAGAGACGGATTGGTAAGAAGTAGAAGCAGCTTTTATGGGTGGGGGACAGCTTGCAGTAAGTTATTAGGACAGACCGTAAGACAGAAGAGAAGGAAACTGGGAGAAGGTTTTAGCACATGATATTCTGAAGATTTAAGGAAAGAGGCTTGGAGATGGTACAGCAGCAGTAAAGAGAAGAGATGGAGAAGAAAAACAAAAAAACTACTTCATAACAGGGGTAAGCAGAGGTGTAGAAACGAACCTATTTGGAGGAAGTTCTCTAGAAAGTAAAAACAGAATTTGGCTTTGCAATCATTTTATTTTGGGCAGAGAAAGAAAACACACGAAGTCAAAGATACAACTAAGACTACTTCATAAGTGAACAGAGAGCAGAAGTCGGGTCAGGACAGGGCTCTCCCCAACGAAGAGCACAACAGGAGCTCATCTCTGGCTAACAGCAATGAGGATGATGAGTAGGAAGCTAGATGTAAATGCCAGGGTGCTAACAGCATAGAAGGATCCTTCTCCACTGGGAGGAGGGAAGAAAAGGGGAGGAAAAAGACATAGTGTTAAAAAAAATGGGGGAGAGCCATAGAAAATGCACTTAAATTAGAGCTAGAAACAGAAAAAAATAGGTGCTTTTCATAAATCACCCCACTGTTTTCACTAACCCCAGCTGCCATTTGCTTTTAATTTAGCAGACTTTCAGTCTCTTCTACCTGGGGTGTTAAAATAAGTACAAAGATCATTTTTAATGCTGCTATAGATTTGGGAACCCATAAATAATATTTTATTTTCCTGTATTACCCTCAAGGCTTGAAATTAATTTTTGGATGGGGAGCAATTGGATGAATTAGATGAAATAACGATACTTGAGCTCATTAGAGGGTTTACTCACAGGGTCCTTTCCCTGAATAATGATTCACTTTTTATCTTAACGTATAAACGTGCTCCAGAGAAAGTTCCCAACGCAGTTATCTTTGTTTTGTGACATACACCTTCCTGAGACTGTGACACCTAGCACATGAAAGTCCAACACAGAAATTAGAAATCAACATCAGATCTCTTAAAGGAGGTCTTAGGAGAGCCTTTCTTCCCTGAGCTGCTGCAGGCTATACCTGCTGCTAAGGTTCAGAAGCAGCTCAGGACTGTTAACACCCTAGTCATGAACCTGAAATCTAGACACAGGAGCCGTTTTTGAAAGGTAAAAAAGAAACCCTGGATTCTAGAAGGGAGACTAATATAAAACAAGAAATAGGAATCTGAAAGATTCTATTCAAGATATCTGATGAGAGAAAGGAGAGAGGGTAACAGGAAGGTTGCAACATGTTACTTTGTTGTGTATTATTGTTGTGAAGGAGAGTGGCCAATATTTAGTAGAATATATTATTACATAAAAATAAATTTTTAAAGTAAATGTTAAACATTAAGGAGAATAACAGATTTGGATTTCAAATCTGCCTTTTAATACTACTGCCCCAATAGACAATAAATCAAACTATTTATAGATTATGCAAAATACCTATTACTGAGCTGTTCAGTCTACCGCCGTAAAGAGGGATACTGTTCCTTTTATTATTGACTTTAATCTTCAAATATACTCTGTTTTACTTTTTTGTTTTTCTGTGTAAAGAAAACCTTCATTAAAATAGTGCCTAATAGAATGGATGGAGAGATGGGATATGTTTAGCACACACGCTCTAATTTATATCATTTCTTTAAGAATTTATTTTTAACGAAATATACTGATATGACTTCTGGTAGCTAACATTATTAGAATCACAAAAAATAATTTCTCTTGATGTAAATCAAAGAGAAAGACAACTTCCTAAGTATGAATATTTTTTAAATAAACATTTTCTAAGGTTTTTATTTTATAAGTTGTTCCTAATTAGCAAGGAAGCCTATTCCCATCTTGTGGAATTTTTCTGTGTTGAATATTCTTTGGGCCAAGAGGCCAGTGATGACCCACCAGCTCTTACAATGGACTGCTAGCTTTTCCCTTTTCATGGGTGACATTTAAATCTAGTTTGGATTGCACTTAAAACATGTTTGGAGATCATACTCTACCAAAAACAACAAATTCTGCTTATGGTTACCCTGCCTGACAGGGATTTGCCTCAGAAAGTGAGAGCCCACAACTGAAGAGGTTTTGTTTTGTTTTGTTTTTTAAAGCTGATGTAACAAACATCCAAGCCAGACAAGAATCATATCTAAAGAAGTCTGCATAGTATTTCTGAATGAGGCCGTATTCTCCTCTGGTAACTCTTTTCTTGATGGAAAGAACAACAGTAACAACAACTTGGTCCCGGAAAAAGTGCCTTCTGCTGTTCCAGATCATTTGGGTCATCTTCATGTTACTTAAAAACCACATCCGATTCATCTGTAGCAGCCTTCCAGATGGTTCCGCTGCACTGATTAGACTTGGGAAATCAGGCTAAGGGACTTCCTTGTTCCCCTTATCTTTTCCTCGTAGCATATAAACCTACTTTGAAAGACACCCCAGAGAGAAATTCATGTAGCTTTACCTTTAGAGAACTCCAGCTTCAAACTAAAAATGCCACTTCTTGGGATTCTTAAACTCCCAACCCCGCCCTTCCTAGATTCAAAAAATAAACCTCCCTTTATGTGGTATTGCATTTCCTAAAGAAAAATCCCAACTGAGACTCTGTGAGTTTGATTGGCCGTATATGGCTCAGTGATTGCTGGACACCAAATTGTTAGGTGCTTTCCTCAAACTCCCTTCCGTTTTTGTCTTCTCTAGGGTACTCTGACCCTAAAGCTACCGTTTCATAAGAAATCAGTGAGGAAGGGCAGTAACAATGGGGAGAATGTAAAAGAAATGCAATGAACCCTTGATTCCTTTATTTTCTTCCGTTCAGACTCCATAAGACAGAAACAAGACAAAGACTGGAGCTGCGCAGAGGAGAAACAGAAACACAGACCAGGCATTCTTTTTCCTGTGCCTCACTGCAAGAAGGCTGCCAGAGATAAACAGTTGGAAATAGCGGGAAAGCAAGAAAAATGAGAAAGAAAGCATCCATACAACAGGAGCATCAGCAAGTTTCAGTGTGTGGGGCGCTGTTCAGCCTGCAAATATTGTTACTAATATCAGAGGGCTGAGCATCATCAGTAACCAATTAGAAGGTTTCTATTATAATTGCCCCATGGGCAAATGCTAGATTTAAGCAAGTTGGGAGGCACACCCAGATCAAAAACATGCTGATGTAGCTTCATGTGGCAGCTAGGCACAGGGTTACGGAGGATTCCCAGACCTTGAGGAGTTCTGGAGCTTACAAGTGATCTCAGAATATTTTGCTGTCTTTCATCAGTTGGCTGAAGAAAGTATAAAGTATACTTATACTTTCTTTTGCCAAGATATGATTTCTAAGGAAACAGTATCTTCAAGCACTGTGGGAAAATAGGGGTCTAGACTCATTTTATGTTCTTTCTTTCTATTTGTTTTAAAAAAGGGTTTAAATCTTGAAATTTATCCTCTAGGATTTGAAGGCCATTCACAAAAGGAAGATAGGGTACTAACAGCTTTCAAATTTAATATTTTATTTTCCTAGGGATTCATTTATAACATTAAACCAAAAGGTTCCCAACAGTCTCTGAGGTCTGATTTTGGAAAGGAATCAAGCCTGAACGTAGTGCTCTTTTCGATAATATTTTTTGGAAAAATTAAATTTCTAAGTAAGTTTTAACTAATTTGTAGTCACTTGTTTCAGGGCTTTTCCTACAGTGTTAATGACTTCTGCTTAAAAGAAATTTTTTCCTGTGTAAAAGAAATTACAGAACTTTCTTTTACCCATTACAGCCGTCTCTTTCATCTATAGGTCTATACACGCCCCTTCCCACCACACACACACACACACACACACTCTCTCTCTCTCTCTCTCTCTCTCATTCATTTAACACTGCCCATCCCCAGATTTTAAAAATAAATCTTCCTTATGTGGTACTGCATGTCTTTCTTTTTTTAAAATTATACTTTAAGTTCTGGGATACATGTGCAGAACGTGCAGGTTTGTTACATAGGTATACACATGCCATAGTGGTTTGCTGCACCCATCAACCCATCATCTACATTAGGTATTTCTCCTAATGCTGTCCCTTCCCTAGCCCCCCATCCCCCAACAGGCCGCAGTATGTGATGTTCCCCTCTGTGTCCATGTGTTCTCATTGTTCAACTCCCACTTACGAGTAAGAACATGAGGTGTTTGGTTTTTTGTTCCTGTGTTAGTTTGCTGAGAATGATGGTTTCCAGCTTCATCCATGTCCCTGCAAAGGACATGAACTCATCCCTCTTTATGGCTGCATAGTACTCCATGGTGTATATGTGCCACATTTTCTTTATCCAGTCTATCATTGATGGGCATTTGGGTTGGTTCCAAGCCTTTGCTATTGTGAATAGTGCTGCAATAAACATATGTGTGCATGTGTCTTTATAGCAGAATGATTTATAAGCCTTTGGGTATATACCCAGTAATGGGATTGCTGGGTCAAATGGCATTTCTGGTTCTAGATCCTTGAAGAATCGCCACACTGTCTTCCGCAATGGTTGAACTAATTTACAGTCCCACCAACAGTGTAAAAGTGTTCCTATTTCTCCACATCCTCTCCAGCATCTGTTGTCTCCTGACTTTTTAATGATCACCATTCTAAATGGTGTGAGATAGTATCTCATAGCAGTTTTGATTTGCATTTCTCTAATGACCAGTGATGATGAGCTTTTTTTCATATGTTTGTTGGCCACATAAAAGTCTTGTTTTGAGAAGTGTCTGTTCATATCCTTTGCCCACTTTTTGATGGGGTTGTTTTTTTCTTATATATTTGCTTAAATTCCTTATAGAATCTGGATATCAGCCCTTTGTCAGATGGATAGATTGCAAAAATTTTCTCCCATTCTGTAGGTTGCCTGTTCACTCTGATGGTAGTTTCTTTTGCTGTGCATAGCTCTTTAGTTTAATTAGATCCCATTTGTCAATTTTGGCTTTTGTTGCCATTGCTTTTGGTGATTTAGTCATGAAGTCTGCCCATGCCTATGTCTTGAATGGTATTGCCTAGGTTTTCTTCTAGGGTTTTTATGATTTTAGGTCTTACATTTAAGTCTTTAATCCATCTTGAGTTAATTTTTGTATAAGGTGTAAGGAAGGGGTCCAGTTTCAGTTTTCTGCATATGGCTAGCCAGTTTTCTCAACACCATTTGTTAAATAGGCAATCCTTTCCTCATGCTTGTTTTTGTCTGGTTTGTCAAAGATCAGATGGTTGTAGATGTGTGGTATTATTTCTGAGGCCTCTGTTCTGTTCCATTGGTCTATATATCTTTTTTTGGTACCAGTACCATGCTGTTTTGGTTACTGTAGCCTTGTAGTATAGTTTGAAGTCAGGTAGCATGATGCCTCCAGCTTTGTTCTTTTTGCTTAGGATTGTCTTAGCTATACGGGCTCTTTTTTGGTTCCATATGAAATTTAAAGTAGTTTTTTCTAATTCTGTGAGGAAAGAAAATGGCAGCTTGATGGGGATAGCACTGAATCTATAAATTACTTTGGGCAGTATGGCCATTTTCACGATATTGATTCTTCCTATCCACGAGCATGGAATGTTTTTCCATTGGTTTGTTTCCTCTCTTATTTCGTTGAACAGTGGTTTGTAGATCTCCTTGAGGAGGTCCTTCACATCCCTTGTAAGTTGTATTCCTAGATATTTTATTCTCTTTGTAGCAATTGTGAATGGGAGTTCACTCATGATTTGGCTCTCTGTTTGTCTGTTATTGGTGAATAGGAATGCTTGTGATTTTTGCACATTGATTTTGTATCCTGAGACTTTGCTGAAGTTGCTTATCAGCTTAAGGAGATTTTGGGCTGAGATGATGGGGTTTTCTAACTATACAATCATGTCATCTGCAAACAGAGACAATCTGACTTCCTCTCTTCCTATTGGAATAACTTTTATTTCTTTCTCTTGCCTGACTGCCCTGGCCAGAACTTCCAATACTCTGTTGAATAGGAGTGGTGAGAGAGGGCATCCTTGCCTTGTGCCAGTTTTCAAAGGGAATGCTTCCAGCTTTCACCCATTCAGCATGATACTGGCTGTCAGTTTGTCATAAATAGCTCTTATTATTTTGAGATACATTCCATCAAAACCTAGTTTATTGAGAGTTTTTAGCATGAAGGGTGTTGAATTTTATCGAAGGCCTTTTCTGCATCTATTGAGATAATCATGTGGTTTTTGTCACTGGTTATGTTTATGTGATGGATTACATTTATTTATTTGAGTATGTTGAACCAGCCTTGCATCCCAGGGATGAAGCCGACTTGATTGTGGTGGATAAGCTTTTTGATGTGCTGCTGTATTTGGTTTGCCAGTATTTTATTGAGATTTTTGCATCGATGTTCATCAGTGATATTTTTGGCCTGAAATTTTCTTTTTTTGTTGTGTCTCTGCCAGGCTTTGGTATCAGGCTGATGCTGGCCTCATAAAATGAGTTAGGGTGGAGTCCCTCTTTTTCTATGTTTGGAATAGTTTCAAAAGTAACGCTACCAGCTCCTCTTTGTACCTCTGGTAGAATTCGGCTGTGAATCCATCTGGTCCTGGGCTTTCTTTGGTTGGTAGGCTATTAATTACTGCCTCAATTTCAGAACTTGTTATCGGTCTATTCAGGGATTCGATTTCTTCCTGGTTCAGTCTTGGGAGGGTGTATGTGTCCAGGAATCTATACATTTCTTCCAGATTTTCTAGTTTATTTGCATAGAGGTGTTTATTTTCTGACGGTAGTTTGTATTTCTGTGGGATCGGTGGTGATATTCCCCGTTATCATTTTTTATTGTATCTATTTGATTCTTCTGTCTTTTCTTCTTTATTAGTCTGGCAAGTGGTCCATCTATTTTGTTAATCTTTTCAAAAAACCAGCTCCTGGATTCATTGATTTTTTTGAAGGGATTTTTGGGTCTCTATCTCCTTCTAGCCTCAAAATAAAGTGATGGAGGAGTATTTACCAAGCAAATGGAAAGCAAAATAAAGTAGGGGTTGCAATCCTAGTCTCTGATAAAACAGACATGAAACAAACAAAGATAGAAAAAAGACAAAGAAGGGCATTACATAATGGTAAAGGGACCAACGCAACAAGAAGAGCTAACTATCCTAAATATATATGCACCAAACACAGTAGTACCCAGATTCATAAAGCAAGTTCTTAAAGACCTACAATGAGACTTAAACTACCACACAATAATAGTAGGAGACTTTAACACCCCACTGTCAATTTTAGACAGATCAATGAGACAGAAAATTAACAAGGATATTCAGGACTTGAACTCAGCTCTGGACCAAGAGGACCTAATAGACATCTACAGAACTCTCCACCCCAAATCAAGAGAATATACATTCTTCTCAGCACCACATCACACTTACTCTAAAATTGACCACATAATTGGAACTAAAACACTCTTCAGCAAATGCAAATGAAAGGAAATCATAACAGTCTCTCAGACCACAGTGCAATCAAATTAGAACTCAGGATTAAGAAACTCATTCAAAACAGCACAACTACACGGAAACTGAACAACCTGCCCCTGCTCCTTTACTGGGTAAATAATGAAATTAAGGCAGAAATAAAGATGTTCTTTGAAACCAGTGAGAACAAAGACACAATGTATCAGAATCTCTAGGATACAGCTAAAGCAGTATTTATAGGGAAATTTATAGCACCAAATGCCCAAGGACAAAGCAGGAAAGATCTAAAATCGACGCCCTAACACCACAATTAAAAGAACTAGAGAAGCAAGAGCAAACAAATTCAAAAGCTAGCAGAAGACAGGAAATAACTAAGATCAGAGGAGAACTGAAGGAGGTACTGCATGTCTTAAAGAAAAATCCCAACTGAGACTCTGTGGGTTGCGTATGGTTCAGTGATTGCTGTGCAACAAATTATTAGGTGCCTTCCTTAAACTCCCTTCTGTTTTTGTCTTTTCTGAGGTACTCTGACCATGAAGCTACAGTTTCATAAGAAATCAGTGAGGAAGGGCAGTGACATATATTTTTTTATTTCTCCTATTAATTTTAGACTTTATAAGGAATGTTGTTGGCTGTAAAAAGAAAACAAATTAGGGAAACAGAAACATATACCTATGGTTTAAACAACAGTAATAGCAATAAAAATAGCTTTTATGGCAGAAACGTATTTCTGACCTTTGAAACTTTACATCTCTTAGAAAAAGTCTCTCTCAGAGTCTGGGTCCCTGTAGGTCCAGGTCTGACATTTCCCCAGCTGAAACGTCACTAGTCTCACTTCACAGCCTGGTCCCCAAATTGGGAAGCAACTTGTTTTGAGACACTGAGGTGCCAAACACAAGACCTAAGACAGAAACCTCACAGTCAGTAAGTCCCGTCATGCCCAAGGGGTCATTTGTGGAAGGCGTAACCTTCTCCTTTGGTTTCACACAGCAACACTGCATGTACATTAAAAAAATGGACACAGCGGGGCTAACAGGTATTTTTCTATGCTTGCAGAACATATAAAATAATACAAGCATCCTTGATAAAACTGTTGCTTCAATTTTAAATGTTTCTCTAAAGCTGTTTTGGAAGTGTTTGTTCTCCTAGTGCTTGATGTGAAACTGAGGTCTCTTCTGAGCCCTGGCACCGAGCTGGGCTCCAGGGCACGCTGGAGAAACAGAGAGCTCAGCTGACACAATATAATTTGGAGCCATTACAATGTATTGTATGTAGGACACTACTGTGGAGCTCTTAATATGCAGAATTTTGCATAGTATGAATGCTAATCATTTTTACGATGATGCTATTCATATAATATGTAATACTTGCTAAACAAAATTATGAAACATAATTACTGCTCAGACACAGTTGCTGCTTTCAGTCCTCAAAAACCCAGTCATTTAAAATTGTGTTTTCTTTAAATAAATGGCAACAATCCCCGCTAAAGACTATGTGCCTAGATAATTTCCTTTTCAAAAAAGGAGCCTTTTTATCTTTAGTGAGTGACAAAACATCCTTTATGAAAGGTTTATAACTCAGCCATTTAAATTCGCTTCAGGCTGAAATTTGGCATGCGACTTCTCATCCTGGGAGCACAGTTTTTATTTTACTACATTTTAGTGAAATTGGTTTGGCTGGTTTTTAGTCACAGGGAAGCAAAGGGGCTAGCCCCTCCCTCTATTTTCAGCTAGATAACCACAGAGCCTTAATTACACACCGTCTCTTTGCTTGCCTCTCACAGCGGGCTCAGGTAAAATGGGGCACGCCTTAACACACATCCATGTGTCCTCATGTACACAACATGTGGGTACACAAACACACACAGGAAGATCGGTGAGAAAGTTCCTTTCATTCTGCCTGTCGTTGAACTGAAGAGCAAATCTATGGTTTCAGAGTCACAAAGCGATGCCCTTGTATTGCTCCCAGAGGAGTAGCACAGAGACAAGACAATTTCTTCCCTCTGGCAAGAGTATAAATTAGGAGTGTGAAAAAAAAAAAAAAAGACCAGGAGAGCAAACAGAACTTTACCATAATATCTTCCCCCGATTGTCAGAAAGTATTTAAAGGGGTTTTTCAGTTTTATCAATGTGTGAGAGAGCAAAAGAAGGCAAATTCACCAAATACCATAAAAATCACCTTGCATTTTAATTTGCCACCAAAATGATGATGAGAAGTTTTCTGGGAATTATAAACTGGCTTGTCAAATGAAAGGAGAAACAGAGAACCAGATGGTTTTTGCGCACAAAGCTCACGCAGTGAGAATGTAACTTTAATTGTAAAACTCCCCTCATCAGGTCAGCATACCTTACCGGGAATTTTTAAAATAAACAAAATGCATATCCTGAGTGCTGAAATACCATAAATCAAGGTTAAGGGACAGTGTAGTTCTAACAAATATAGTGACAGGTTAAGATCAAGGGATGCCTTGACATTCTCCTCAAAAAGGTCAATCTAACTGGTCTGCAATGTAAAAATGAAGAGCCTGCCATCATTGCCATGGTGAAAGGTCAGACACCAGCTGATTGGTGATAGAATTATCAAATTAACCAATCGATGTGTGTGAGTAATAGATGTAAGCAACCCTCTGGGAGGGCCACAGGGCAAATGCCAGCTCATCAATAACACATTGCTGTGGATGGGAAGCTCCTTGCTTCAATCCATGTCCCTTCCGTTACCAAGAGGAGCCAAACCATGTCCAATGTGTATCCTATTTACATATTACATTCTAAACGGGATGAAAGGCCACTGCTTTAAATACTAGTCCTTTGATGAAATCTTCTACACATCTTTGCAGAATAATTACCATCCTGGGTAGGAAAAAGAGCAAGCGATTTTCCTCTTTGCATGAGAGAAACATTCATGTCCTCCTAAGTAAATGCAAAGAATAATCTCTTCCTCTGCCTGTTCTTATCAGATTGAGGCCCAGACTCCCTTAGTAAAAGCATGTTACCTGTGACAGTTACAGGTATATAAGTCTCATGTTTGATTGTGTGTCAACTTCCACATTGTTTAAAATATTCTTTTTTTTACAGATGTGCCTATTATCACAGCAACATGAAAATCTTTCAGAGGTATTACCACAGTGGGGGTGTTAACAGTTCTCACTGCTAATTAGGGATTTACTCTCCATCAATATGTGAGCGTAAGTCCTATTAATGTTAATGGGGTTACACATCTGTATTGAAGGCAGCATAGATCCCTAAGTGAGTGAGATTATCATCCTGCCTGTGAACATCTCTGAATGTTTGCATAGCACTTTGATTATAGGACTATCTTGACATAACCTCAAGAAAAACTCAAACTGTAGCCTCGTTGACCCAATTTCAGTAGTTTTGGTACAAAACAGTGAATGGCTTACCCAATTTCAATAAATCTGGGTGAAAAAAGAATTCGGTCAACAATTTGGATGTTTGTCTGCACATACCATACATTTGGCTATGTGTACATTTCAGCAGAGATAATTAAAACACACATACACACACTCACAAGCACTTTCAGCCATATATGATAATATGCAAATACTGCCATTACTTCTGACTTATAAATTAATATGCTTAGCCATTTACTCCCACAAGCAATGCTTACAGGCTTAAGTAGAATAAAGTATTATAGTGCAGAGTAACATATTACTGTACTTTCTAATACAAAATATTTTATCCTCTGAAGGTGAACCAAACAACTCAGTATACTTATTTAAAGGTTAAAAAGTTTTGTGATTATGATACTAGAGCTAATATGGTAGCTACCAACCATATTTGCCTCTTCAAATTAATTATAATTAAAGAACATCTAAAATTCAGCCCCTCAGTTGCATGAGCCACAATCCTAGTGCTCACGGCCACAGGCGGCTAGTGCCTACCATATTAGACTGTGCAAAATAGAATGTTTCCATCATCAAAGTTCCACTGGATAACACCGTCCAGAGGCCTCACACAGTCTTGACCCACGCAGGACCAGAATGGCCTATTCTGAGATCTAGAAGTCTGTGTCTGAATCTTGGCTTTATGTGTAACCCCTAATACAATGCTGAGTCAGTTATTTCTCTTCTCCATAACCCTTATTAGGCTTTGAGGAAAAAAAAAAAACTTTAAATGTTCATCTCTCATAAGAAATGCAGCAAAAGGACTGGCTTTGGAAATATCAAAAATGGCTTTTCTATTTGTAGCTGTCTTCCTTTTACTTGTGGAGGTTTGTTCACAATAACTTTTCACCCAGGTCCCCAAATATTTTGCTACTAAATTGTTTATGTTTCAAATTTGAAATCATGGTAGGGTTGAGGAATCTGCATTGAGGTTACAAGATAGAAAAACTGAACAGATAAGGAGATGCTGCCGTTGCTGTTGCTGCTGCTGCTGCTGCTGCAGTGAAAAATTGTATTTATGCTCTGTGCTAGGGGTTCAGCCCTTTGGGTCAGCTCTAACTGGTCTCTCAGAATAAATATGCTTTAGGGCTGCCAGGCCTGGTGGTGCTACTGGCAGCGGCATCTGAGGCTCTCTAGGAGAGGAGCTTGCTCCTGGACATGAATTCATTCTCTGCCAGGTACAGAAAGCAAACAGGGAGGTAAACAAACACAAAAGGACTTGATTTGTTCCAGCACAGTGCAGGGTGATGGAATGACTGTGTATGTTGTGTGTGCCACTGTGCCTCTCTTCCTGTCTTCAAAGGTTCTAAGTTCATGTGCATGCCCTTCCATTTTATCAGTATTAAAAATGACATGACAACCAACGAGGTCTGGTTGCAGAAGCTGTAAGTAAGCTGTCACCCTTCTCCAAAACTCCACGGAAATATGGAATATCTAACCATCTCTGAACAAGCTTGAGGTTCTAGATTAATGAACAGCATTAACAAGGCACTGATGTGAGGAAGTACAACCCTCTTACAATGTCACTGTATACTGTTCAATGGATCCTGAAGAAAAATTAACAGAGGCAATGATAAGAAAGAAAAAAGGAAATATAACTGGGTTTTAGATGCTAATTTCAAATGGCATAAACATGCTTAGCAATTTTCTCTCCAAGTGTCATAAGGTAATTATTTAGTAATATAAAACAGAAAAGCTATGAAAAATTGATCAGGCAGATAATGGGTTCAAAACATATAGGCACCATGTCTCCCTATTTAATATGAGAATGTTTACCTGCCCATGAAACGAATACAGGGTAAGTCACTGTCTTCAGTGATGCTCAGACACAAAATCTATAAACCTCTTAGTACTCTAACTTTGCCTTGCACAAAGAGAACTTTTTTCTTGATAAAAAGATCCTACTTCATGAATATGGTAAAGCAAAGCCAAAAAGCAACAAAACAGCTCACCATATTTTAGTGAAAACAATGAATTTCTAATTAAAACTCTTTCACTACAACCTTTTGCTATGATATCCTTGAAACCTACCAAGAACTCTAGACTTGAACAGATGAAAAATCAATAAAAAGCAGATCAACAATGCTGAGGTATTGAATTGGACCTACATGTTCTGTTTGAATCTCCGACTCATAAAACAGTATTACAAAACAAGCATGTACCACTCAGCAGGAAACTCGACAATCTAATCATCTCCCCCTATTCTGAGGCCAGCCAATTTATAATATGTTCTGGAGGTCACTCTTCTTGCACTTGAAACAGCAGCATTCATATCTGCCAAAATGTAGCACAAAATATTGTGTGTCAACTAAAATAAAAAACTAATACGGAATTATGGTTTTTAAAGCACAACTACTTTAATTACAATTATATTTGCTAAATATTAAAATACAAGTGTATATTCTTTTAAAGTGGAGGAGTATATGCTACATCTTAGCCTAGCTTTTGCTGATGTATTTCCTTTCTCCATTATGGGAATGGATGGTTCTTACTGAATAACTTTTTTGCTGTTTTTTTAAAATATCAAATATACAACATTTTCTATATTGACACAGTCTCTGCCTTCGATGAAACCAATCTCAGCCACAGGATTGTATCAAAATTCCTTCTGATACAGGCATATTCCTATATTTAGTACTGTAGTTATTGTTTACCATGTGCTAGTGTGAAGTCTGATGTCATGGAAACAAAATCCCTATATTATATTGACTTTCCTTTGGAGTCAATCCAAAAGAGTAGAAATTGTACACAGATTATTTGTGTTCGGTCTGTCAATTTACTAAATTCAATTCCACTAAAAATAAAATAAATAAAATGTAATTCCAGTCCACTTCTGTAATGCACATCAGATAACTATCAAAGAAAAAAACCAAAACCCTCACTGTCTCTAAATATCACTGGTGTATTCAAAGCTAAATTCAGCAGTTTTTTCACCTTCAAAGCGAGTTAAGGGCTTACTGCTATAGCAATCAGGGAGAATGGGTACAACTCTGAGCTTGCCTGCTTTGTCACATGAGCATCTTTAAAAGCAACAGTAAAATCACTGCCCACGTTCACACTTCCTGCACATGCCGGTGTTTTACACTTTCATACGGCGCCTCAATACGGAAAACACTCCTTCAATAGATATAGTATCAATGGGTGAGAATGTAAGCTAAAACTAAAGCGCATTTCTCCAGTTCTGCCAGCTCTGTGCACACCCAGAACTGTGCCAGCGAGATGGCAGGGAAGCTCTCCACCCAGCTTTCCAGCTCAGGCTAACATCCAACTCATAGGCATAACAGGGAACAAATATTCCCATCATAGGACAGACAGTCCTGTTCAGTAAAACCCCAAAACACTCTGAGCCAGCTCTAGGAATACGATGAACTCATTCAAGGAAACGTTATTTTTTAATGTATTCTAACAGAAAAAAAATACCCCCTTTTTAAGGTATGTGTTCATTTCGGGTTCCTAAAATGAGATTTTGGGGAGCTTCCTGGGAAACAGGCTCGCTCTCAGACTACTCTGACAGAACTAGTGCAGAAATGAAAACTTGGAGCCTGTGCATGGAGCTGCGTAAAAACACTTTCATGCTTTCCATTGCACATAAAACTCAAAAGAGTTGCCGGTCCCGTAAGACTCTTGGTGGCCCATCTCTTTCTCTAAATTATCTCATGCCACCTTCCTGCTTGTTCACTAAACTGTAGTCACACCTACTTCCCTTCCATTTCCTAAAACCTCAAGCATCTCTTCACCTTTAGACTATTATTGATGCTGTTTTCTCTCTTAGAATCCACTTTCTCCACTCTAATGCCTTCTTACCTCCTTCAGAGCTCTAACTAAATGTCCTTTTCCCAGAGAAGTGACACCACCTCATCTAAACACATTTTCCCTTTTGAGCCTATCCCAGCCCCTTACCTGCTCTGTCTCCTTTCATAACCCCGTACCACCTTACAGTGCCTCATATATAGTGAATGTTTAATCCATTTCTATTGAGTTAAACTCACCCATTCAACAAATATACACTTGTAGATATGAGAGATAGTTCAATTTGAAAGACAAATATAAGTGTATCAGAAATAATTATTCAGTAACTCCATGGTTAACTCATGAGCCTCATTTTGGAGCCCAAAATATTTAAAAATAACACTTATTTGGTTCTTTGAGTAGCATAGCAAAAAGAAGTAGACAAGCTCCCACCCTTGGTTTTACAGGAAATTTCAAATGGAAAATTACTTAGAACTCACATTTTCCACGAAAAGCTTACTTTGCTAGCCGTATGATAGAACCTAGATGTTCCTTGCTTACGGGTAAGCTGTTTTCTAAATAAGTTGAAGAGGTGACTATAAAAAAAGCATAGTTCAATAACTGGATACATTGGAGGAAATTCTCAGTACACTCATATTCTAAGCCCTTTTAAAAATGACTATAATTTGCTCTAGCAAAGATATTTAAATATTTCCCTCTAGCCTACTGTAAATCTCATTTCTAATCTCCAAGCTCCTGTAATCAAGTCCTCGATAGTTTAAATAAAGCCTCCATTTGGGATTAAACTGATATTGATATACACACTTTTTTTCTGATTTTATGTGATATATGGGCGAGTTTGCCTGAAATGCTTATCAAATAATCATAATTAAAATGTATAATTTCAGAAAGATGATCCACTAATTTTAACTATTATGTCTGGGACTTGGTTAAGAGAATGAAGACATATGAAACAAAAATTTAAGTGGGCAATTACATTACAAAATAATATCTGCTATGCATGTTAAGAAAGAAATAAGCCCCTTTATTTTTGAAGATAAAGCAAATTTGTCTTTAGTTTCCCTGGCCAAGAATTCTGAAAAACTCTGCTGTTGTAAAGAAATGGAAACTTCTCTTCTTTCCTCAGATGTAAGAAATACGTACCAATTATTTTAGACTCTTCCTAGGCAATATTGGGGAGAGTTTGACTTTTCTTCACCTCTTCAAATTTAACCACTGGAATAAACACCTCAAAACTGATTCTTCTGAGAGCATAAACAAACCAAGCATGAAGGCTCCCAATAGGAGGCCAAGGCGGCTTGAAAATTGCTGAACAGGATCAGGAATGTGATATTCTCTGTCTCTATTCTTTTTAGTGAAATGTCTACTGAGTTTGGTCTGGATTGATGAGGTAACTAATACCTTAAAGTTTAAAGGTTAGGTGAAGAAAAATTACATTCTAAAAGCAGGAGTCCCGAGGCCTGCCTGAGGAGGGGCCAAGTCTGTCAGGAATCTGCCGGGCCCCTCAGCATGCTGGGTCACAGGTGTTGGGTTGTTAGAAAGTACTCTGACCGGGCTGACTAGCCAACTTAAATATCTAGTCAAGCAAGACTACTCGAGAGCTTCTTCTCAACTGAAAACTTGGGAGACAATTATCTTCCCTTCATGTATAACAGGGGTTATAGCTAAGAGGAGTTTAGTGCATCTACAGCCTAGAGTTGCAATAAGACTTAGCCACTGTCCTTCTCCTGTTAGCCCAGAGTTGCTTCTGGTTAGATAAGTGATTTGAGTAATTATTTAAGTAAACACAGACAGCTTTTATGTTAATGTAGTAACATAGTCTATTGTGTGAACCTTAGTGGTTGCTGAAAAAAGAAGGCATGCTCAGCGCTGAGATAAGCTGAAGGAAAATCAAGACAGATGAGGACGCCAGGAGAAAGAAACAATTTATACAGCAGAAATTTGGGGACAGGTGGAAAATGTTATCACAATGGGCCGCCATTAGACTGCCTATTTCTCTCTATGACTTGTGTTGGTACCAGAACAGCAGTCAGTCCATACATGACTTTGTGAGAATTAAAAAAAAAAAAAAAATGCATTCCCTCCATGGGTAAAAGATGTTTACATTAGTATAACAGTGCAGGACTTGGACAACCATACAGTGAGGCCTGGTTACTCTGCCTGGGTTGCTTTCCAGAGCTTACAGGAGGCTGCCTGCACCAATGAACCTGCCCCCACTCCCCCTGCTCACATCCACATCCAGAACCTGGGGAATGCAGGCGGCCACTCACATTCATATACTATGACCCCCTAGGTGTGGCATCCTTGTTCACTACACGATCTGAACACTCATATGAGGCAACCCTCCTTGGGGCAGAGAGAGAAGGTGAAAAAAAACGCAAATTCAAATACACTTTATGAATGTGGGTAAGTTCTAACGTGGGGAGAGAAGAAACCAAGGAGATCTTGTGAAAAAAAATTCAAATTTAAAAATGAATGGTTTTTTGGCTGACATTCTGTAGTCTTCCATTTTTGTGAGATAAAATATATAGTATGTAGAAAACCGAGCATTTTTAATGTTCAAGAGTACTGTCTTTTAAAATATGTTGATTAGGAGAAAAGAGGACACGCTTCACTTCCAAATGTTAATGTAAAGCATGAGAAATGAAATTATTCTCTCTGAAGGTGGGGTGGTGGGGGGCCCTCTAAATCCAGAGGTCTGCATTTTGCTGAGATTATCTAGATCCAAAGTTTTCAGAAGTTGACTTAAGGCCATGAATACTGGTGGCTATGTTTGTGATGGGATGGGTCCTGAGCAATCTTCCTGGTGATTACTCAAGTGTGGAGCATAAATTATTACCCCAGGCAAGCACCGACTTAAATGAAGTAGTTTTCTGAAAGTAGAATGTGATTAAAACATGCATTTCATTCAAAACACCTCCTGTTTAGCCAATCTCTGTTGCTCCTGGTGTCTCATCTTCGGGAAGATGGATTCTTGGCGATAATTTGGGATGCGGCAGACTTTTACACAAAGATGAGGCTAAGCACACGAGGAATCCATAAGAGATTCTTATCACAGACTCAGAAAGGAGAAACTGTCTATACACGAGAAAGCTAGGATGAGTCTTGGGATTTTATTTTCTAGTTTCGTGTTTATACCTACCTACCTCTCCAAAGGTACTATTTACTGACCCTGTCCGTGAATCAGTTCTATTTACCAAAAGCAGGAAGTTCCATCCACATATTAAAAAGATTCTTTCCTTTTAATAAAAGGGACTGAAGCACCCGATGAGCTGGGTTTCCTCCCTCTGTGATTCATCGGGGAACAAGAAAATGAAATCTGTGAAGGGTCTGGGTGTCAGGTGAAGCATGGTTACAATTCCCCTCACCTTGATTTGTGTCTTGCCCCACAGCTTTAAAGTCCCTGGACTTTATTTCTTTCAGTGACATGCATGTGCCAGGCTGGCCGATCAGTAGAGATCCCTGGCACGAGAATCTTTTCTTCACACTGAACTGTTTTACTAACACTGCACCTTTCTTTTGACAGTGGCTTATGGACCAGGTATTTTAACTCAGGGGATACTTGAATGTGATCTGTGTGACTACTTTGAAATCCACATCTCTCTAAGCATGTACTATTTATCTCCTCACACACATTCACAAATGTGGGGGATTCGGTGTGAGGAACCACTATGCCTGTGTTATTATTCTGCCAGTCCTTTCTGGGTATTTTTATCTCTGAGTCAAGCATTTGGCCGTTACCGAGTGCTTCCTGTCGACAGGTCAAGCCCTGTAAAACACACTGCGGGAAGAAGGAACAGTGTTAGTACCTCCTCCCTGTCATGAAGTAATGCTCCGAAGGAAGACAAATATAGATCAACTTAACGCTCAGTAAATATTTAGCAGATACTAATGCAGTCTCTGGGGCTAGAAAGACAAGGGCCCACCCTCATAGTGCTTCCTACATAGTTCCTCAGCTCCTCCTCCAGACCTTTCACGAGGTCTTCCCTGACCATCCTATTCACAACTACAACCCTGCTGTCCATGATAATCTCCATATTGCCTTATTTTCCTCCCTAGAATCTATTGCCTTCAAACATACCATAGGATCCTTTTATTTATTTGAATTTCTAACATCCCTTATCAAAAATATAAATTGTATGAAGGCAGCACTTTTTGCCTGTTGTGTTCACTGCTGTACTCCTAGTGCCTAGAAACTGCCTGGCATACAGTAGGTGCTTAATAAATATTTGCTAAATGAATATATAGCATGGAATTGCATAGTGGAATTTGGAAAAATGTATAAAGTTACAAAACCAGGAAGCCTTTCTAAAAGGCTGTTTTAGGGGGAAATGCAATATTTCTGCTGGAAATATCTGGAAAGCTGTCGGGGTCCAGAAAAAAGGTCAGCTGTAGGCTGACTTTGGATGGAGAAAAGGAGCATATTTCAATGGAGGGGAAAGCTGTTCAAGGGAGGTGCTTGGGTCATGCAGTAGCCTGATGACAGAAAAGCATGTGAGGTGACAACTAGTTTCCATTAGCAGTCTCATAATCCTGTAGTCACTTTTCTAATGGAGAAGCTACTTAAGCCCCTATGACATGACAGTTCACTTGAAACCATGATCCCTCATCGTTTACCATTAGGTAACCGTCTGCTGCGTGAAGAGCATTTTGTGTGCTGTGCATGAACCATTCTGACTTAGCTTTTAGAGCTGAATGAAAACCCAAGTTTCATTTCACTAGTTTGAAAACCAAGTTTATTTCACTAGTTTCTCTGCATGTAGTGGGAGAGATCAGATGCATTTTGTAGTTCTCTTGCTCCGGATAGATAATAAAGGTATAACTGTGGAAATGTGTAGTCCTAGCGAAATGCTATCCTTGGTTTTCGGTTCAAACAGAACAAAACAAAACCCATGGGTGGAGACAAGCAGCCCAACACTGATTTAGGTAACTACTGTCTGTCCTAGCAGGATAAACTGCCCTGTGGAACTGACCACCAGGACACAGAGCTGAGCCACTCAAAGATGGGAATCATTTTTCTCTTCACTTGTTTCTAAGTTATGCTAAAGTTTCATACGACTTGCACACTTGAATGTTCTATTTTAGCCTGAATTGGCTATCAGCTCACCAGCTTTTCATTGTTACCACATTGAAGGGAGACTACATACATAGTCAACTAACGTGGGACAAATTTCTCTTTCTCAGGTCTTCCCTTGCATTCCCCACCTGGATCACAAAACAAACACTGTCATCTAGCGTTGTCTTTCTTCTTAAAAAATAGTGTTTGGCTCCCTTCTCTTAAAGTGATCTGTATATTCATGAACATGTTTTAATTTACTGACATAATTAGCATATTTAAAAATGTTTATTACCAACACAATTCTTTAGTTCCAAATGAGAAACAAAGAGAAAAAGTGAAGAGAGAAATTGCAGAAAGGCAGATACGGCACCTCCAAATTCCTGTCTGACAGAGGGAGACCATGAGTGGCAAGTAGTGGGGTGAAGGTTGGGGAAAGAAGGACGGGCAGGGAAGGAGGAAAGAAAGAGACTAGACCTCCAGGTGTGGCAGAAGAACAGGAAGGAAGGCAAGAGACCAGAGAGGGAGGCTCTGAGGTGGGTGTTAGGTGAGGAATACTCTGCTCCTCAACTCTCTGAAAATTCGGGTTTTAGAGTATTATGCTTCCCTATTATCCACTCCCCTTCTGAAATGTCATCTCCTATCTCCACGATGTTTCAACTTCTCTAATCTTAAACTCTGTATGGAATCAAAGCACTCGGAAGACATTTTCCTGTGTTCTGTAGTTATAGTGACCAGAAGATTATAATCCCATAGGTTAGAGGAATAAAGCTGAAGTGTATATACGATGGTTTAATCAGAGACTTCCCTAAAAGCCCATTGAATGAAAACATTTAAAAGATAATATACAAGCATTTATAGGGTCATTTACTTATCTAAAGGTTTGAATGTGAACATCTATCTTAAAACATCTCATAATTTGTTTTTCAAAAAAGAATAAAACCTACTTAATTCTAGAGGAGACTCATTACTCACCTTTGGTGAACTAATTTCCTACTTTTACTTCTAGCCTTTGAAAATATACTTGAAGAACCTTTCGTTTTCTGGGAATAATTTACAACTATTATCATTTGTGAGGTTGCACGGGTATCTTTAAAAAAAAAATTGCTTCTGAGTTCATGAATTTTCCACTGCCTGTTTTCAAAAGCAGTCTTCATTTTGTTGTGATAATCTGCGTATTCATTATACCTTTCTTACCTACATTGGTATCTTTTATTTTTAAATTTCTTTTCTTGACTTTTTACATAGCATCTTTTCAATGAACTCATTATGTTTGTTAAAAATATGCCCATGGGGATACAAAACAAACAAACAGCCTTGTCCTCCCCCTCACTTCCCAACCCAAACCACCTCTTATTTTTTTTTTTTCTATTTTTTTATAACTGAAACACACGTCCTGGTGAAATTCTTTTATGCATTTCTGAATGTGGCCCTTTGATCACTGGTTCTTTGTTTATTTCCTTCACTGTGATATTTTTTCAGAGATTCTTGCTAAGTGCAAATTAGAACAGGAGTTTCAACCTCTTGCATAATATTGTAAAATAAATAAATAACAGAATTGTATTTAAATAAACTATTCAAATCCATGTCAGTAAATGATCTAATTAATTACTCCTTTGGGGCTGTGTTATATGTTTGCTTTCCTCTTAGAGAGGTGAAGAAAGTGAAAATAAATTTCCAGCTGTTAATGGGGTAAATTCTGTAAATGGATAAGGGTCAAAGACACAAACTCTAATTTGTATCACATTTGTTTTTAGGCACTTAATTTACTCTGTGTCTTTAACCTTATTTGAATGTTCCTTAACAGTTCCTACTTGATTTCACATGAGCAGCACTGATAGACTCCGTTAAACTTGTGAAGATACTTTGTGACGTTTGCAATGAACAGAGACAAGTTACCAAGAAGAAAAATAGATGTTACCTCTTATAATTCAGTGTAGGATGCCAGATTTGAACCAAGTCTGCAGAGATTGGACAAAATCCAATTTGTCATTATTTATTCCTAAGCATTGTGCTTATACTCTGGACTTTTTCATTCTTATTCGCCATTTACCCAATTATATCTATCCTTATTAGACCCCTGCTGAAGGCAGCATTAGCCAGAGAAGTCCCATAGCTTAACTTAATCCTATTATCTCTTGATAAACGGGGACGCATGAGGCTCTAGATGGCCAAATTCAGCATTACTCTCCCTTCTCTCTCTCCCTCCTCCCCTATTCTCCCCCAAAGAAAAATGCTGTTGCTCATCCTTATGCCTGATGTAATTAAGATCTGGAAATATGCCCATTCTAATCCTTACTCAGTATAAGCATCACTGTCAATGCAGAGAAATGAACTGCAGTTATGATGTAAAGGGCTGACACCTCCATGACATTTTACTGATGTGTTGGGCCTCACTGCCACATTGACAAAGCGAGGTTTATGTCTTCAGGGTTTTAAATGCCTGCCAAAAACAGAGCATTGAACTTGCAGGGGAAGGGGTCACAGTGGGGAAGACAACAGGCCATCCTGAGAAGTGAATTTGTAAGGTGTACATTTAGATGTGCACAGGGACAGCTGAGAGAAAGGGAGAGAGAGGGGGACGGAGAAGGAGAGAGAGAGGAAGGGAGGGAGGGAGGAAGGAAGGGTGGGGGCGGTGGGGGGAGGGAGAGGGAGAGAGAGAGAGAGAGAGAGAGAGAGAGAGAGAGAGAGAGAGAGAGGGAGAGAATATGAATTAACTGCCTTGGAAGTTCTTCAGGAATTCTATGGAACAGAAAAATCTTCTGCCTTTTCAGAACTAATCCCAGACTGTAATTTGCCTTATGGAAGATTGCCTAAAGGCCATGATAGCAGCGCATGACTGAATCCTCACTGTATTTCTTTTTGTGCTGTAGTTATAGATGTATATCTACGTATCAGTAAATCACTCACACTGTAATAGAGGCAAATAGGTAGAACAACTGTCAATTCTTATTAAAATGCTTCTTAAAATATATCTTCCAATACTGCATAAAGTTACTAAGTGTTGAGTAAAGAATAAGACCTACTCTATCCCAGTGACATCTCTCAGGCTTTGTGTTGCAATTACATGATCCTCTCCCTTCTAGTACATATACTACTTATAACATCAAAAGGGCTTCGTGCTTCTTTTCAAAAGGAATTTATTATCCAAAAGGTTGAGTTTGGGAAACGAGCCAACTCAAGCCTCCTGAGAAAAAGGGGAAAACAATCTCATTTATTCAGAAACAAGAATAATTTTGATAATGTTGGAAATGTCTTTCCCATACTTTTTTTTTTTAATTCTCTAAGTCATGCAAGGGGTTATAGAAAGCCTGAAACCCCAAGAAATTCTTCATAAATGGAAAGAAATAAGTGTGTTCAAAAATTGCACCCTGTCGAAAGGACAAACACATTTCCTTCTGTCCCAGAAAGAGGGAGCTGGCAAAGAAGGAGAGAGCCAGAAGGGTTAAGCACAAGAGGAGTTTTGCACAAAATTGGAGATCAAGAAATATTGATTGGCACTTGCTAAGATGGAGAGACTGACCGAGGAAAAGTGCCCACAGAGTGTCGGTGTTCTTTTGATGCTGCCAACTCCTGTAAGAACTTTGCTGTACCCTCTAGGGATCACAAGCTGCACTTTGAAAACATGGCTTTAGAGCTTTTCTTAACAGCACACAAACAGAAATTCCTCTGGGGGTAACGTGTTTTATTTTATTGTCATCTATAACATTTGCATTAATGATGTGACAGAGTGACAAGTAGGTGAAGGGTGGCCTAGATAAGCATCTAGGTGACAGTGACCTCCTGTCTTCACTAGGGACCTCACAGTTTGGGGGTGGGGTAGTGAGGCTAGTCTACACTCTGCTGGTAGAGACTAGTGGTGATGGTACCAATAATATACATCTAGTGGCAAAGCATATATATTTATTACCCTCGCTAGAGCAAGCTGTAAGTGCAGGCAACATGCATGCATTTAACATTTAAAAGGAAAAGCATACTCTTCATAAACATGCATTTGCTAACCTTAGTTGGCATAATGAAATAGCTGAGGTACCTTAGCACAAAGAAATATTAAAGCGCATTGGTTTAACAATAATGTCGTGCTTTAACTACATGTTTATTTTCCTTAGCCTTTTATTGTCACAATGACATTGGTTAAGTTAAATAGAAGTCAGCATCATTTGGCCGGAATTGACAACGATTAGGAAAGCTGCCTAGCTGTGATGTTTCTACCTTCCCTGATAACTATGGCCAATGAACAAGTTATTATGTCTAAGGAACTCCATGGTAGAAGAGACTTTAATGAGATTGGCAGCCAGAGAGTTAAAGGCAAATTCAAGGCCATGAGATTAAGGCTCAGGGTAAAAGGCTTTTCAACCCTGGACTTCAGCCAGGATATCAAAAAAGAAGATAACACAAGTATAATGTTTTCCAATTGCCAGTGTGCCATTTCCAAATATTTGACTATTCTGTATCAATGTTTAAGTTTTAGTTCATGAGATTACAGGGCTATTCAAGATCATTAATAGTAGTCCCTGTTTTGCCCAAATGCAACTTTCTAAACATACAAAATTCATCAGGCCTGGTAGTGATCCTGCAAAACAGAGTGAATCTAACACAATAGATTTCCAGGTATGATATAAATCAAATTTTACTTCATCTCTCTCCAGGGGTGGGAGACTGGCAGAGTAGTAATCATATACATATTTAAATTTGTAATCAGACTCCTTGGGAGGACAGGCTGTTGTGTTTACCATGAGCTTATCGCTAAGGCTTCTGGGGACTAAGGATGGTTGGTTGTAAATCCTGTCATTTTGGTGACTTAATATTTTATATTATCATGATATTAGCATAATTGTGACCTCTGCATTGTAGCATTTTATGTGTTTCCAGTGTAACTTTTGATGCTTTACTAAAGTCAACAAAAATTCCCATTATTCCCTCTTTTAGAGCACATTTGGCATGAAGTATTAAGGTTGATTTAATGTTATTAGTGCTTAAAGTGGTGCAAAATCCATGAATATACACATCCATCTCCCAGTTCACCATAACACTGCCATAAAATGCTAGGAGATGAGTGATAAACATTTCCTCTCCATTTTTTCTCTTTCCCTAATTTTTCCTGCTGGAGGCTCTGCCTCTACCCAGAGGGCATGCGAGTGTTGCCAGTTCCCCCACACAGATCAATCACTAGGGCTTCCACATGCCCACATAATAGCACAACAGGAGAGCTTGGCTCAGCTGCAAGCCTCATTAAAACTATTCTCAAAGTAACAGCAAGGTTTGGGGAGCACTCTACTTGGACCAGACTCTGCATATTTTCCAAGATAATGACCACAGAAGAAGCATTAGAGGACATAGTTCCTTTTATTTGGATTTTGGCAAGTTACAAAAAATAGTGAAGCAAAGCTAAGTATCTCAAAGGATGTCCAATGGCAAATTCTTTTTTGAAATTCTTAGTGAAAAATTATTACTATGGTAAAACTACTGAGGCTTGAAGGGCTGCAAGGGGCAAATGAACTTGGAGAGACTAAGACGCTCCAATTTGCTGGCTTTTGGATCCAAAGTGTTTAATCACAACTAGCAGGGAAACCTAAGTCCAGAAGTCTCCCCATCATGGGTCCCAAAATGTTCCATAGGCTACTTATATGGCTGTGTGTGTGCTGTGTGTATGTGTGCTATGAGTGCATGAGTATGTATGTTCTGTGAATGAGTGTGTTGTATGTGAGTGTGTGTTTGTGTGTGTGTTGGGCACATGATCACGTTATCTCTGTTCAGAGTTAGGGATGGACAGTGAGAGCAATGTCAACATCAAAACACAGGAGTCCCAAGTTGATTTTTCCCATAGATCCCTGTATCATATCCTCTTCCGGGTAGCTTCTCTCTTTTCATAGAGAATCTGGGAAGATATTCCATTACCACAGCCATCTAATGTGTCTACAATTTGGAAAGAAGAAATTAAAAGGGTTCTGAGAAAAGCAACCTCTCTTTCCACCCCTACCCCCATCACCATAAAGATGAAAGATTGTAAATAGGATCTATTTTTAAAAGACAAAAGAAGCTGAAATTATTAAATCCAGAAGGCAAAAAAAGGCTAAAGGGTGAATTTATCATTGCATGTGTGTACACAAAGTATTTTTATAAAAAGGGTGTTGACAAACTCTTTTCCATCTCCAAGGAAGACAGAGCAAGATATTAATATTGTAAGATGAATTATTTAAATAAAAGAAAAAGAGAAAGAAGTCCCTGCCTCTTAAGATTTTAGAAAGAGATACTTTGAAATCATGGGCATTTTACTCCAATTCTATTCTCTGTCAAACACTGTCATTTCCAAGTGGTTCCCAAAAGTCTGTGAGGGTGCAAAATGACTAAAGCAATACAAAGAAAGGCACAGCAGCAGGCAAACTACCTATATATGATGTGGTTCCTGTAGCTCTGAAACAAATACCCCACAAGGTAAAGGGGCCAGGTGGAAAAGCCATGAAAATTGCCATGATCGGAATCCTTAAATAATGAAATTCCAGTATTTGCTCATTCCCCACTTTTATATTGATGAAACAGAAACACAACTGTCCCAAAGTGGGATGGATTTAGAATGAGAAAATGAATAAAAAATACTCATAAATGTTTAAATTGGGTAATACTAAATTGACAATAGACGGGTGTATTTTTTCCATTAAGTAGTGTTCAAGTATGATCAAAGTTGTGTTGAAATACCGACATTCAGAGAGGGAAGATTAATATTTATCTGCTTCCACTTCTTATTCTAATGATAACTCTCTACTTAATTGGCCTAGTTAATTTATGAAATCAAATCTAGATCAGTGAAATTGACAAGTAGTCATTGAGGAAAGGATATTACAGTTTAAAAGCATGAAGGATAGCAGTATAAATGATATATGCTATGCTATTAAGCAAGTCACTATAAAGTAAATCACAATGAGCATAGAGGGAATGTATTTTACTGTGTCAAAAACATATTTTTATGCAATGTTCAAACTTTATGTTGAATGGTCAATCTTGACAACAAGATTTCTCTTTCTGAAAGCTCATATCTATATTTGGATAAAAACCAACAACATATTAGAAAGGAAGTAAACTGTACATGGGATATAGCGCTAAGGAAAAACCATCGTTACATTTTCAAGTCCATTTTAACAGTACATTCCTCTGTGCCTTTTAGAGAGTCTGTAAGGCACGTCTTATTCTTCACCGGGGAAAGCGCAGCCATGGCTTACTAGTAAATCACTTAGTTTCTCATCAAATGGGAAGTGAGGCTCTATTCCCATCTCAAAGTGAGGATAGCTATGGTCCTTCTCTGGAAGGCAGAGAAGCCAGGCCAGGCAGCTGGCAGAATTTATTTCACTCTGGTCCATGCCCCCTCTGGTGGCTGAATGCCAGGGTGAAGTAACACAATGAGAAATTGCTTCCCTCTCAGTGGGAGGTGCATTGTTTTCTCTCCCATTCACAAAGGCCCACGGCATTTCCTCAGGCAATTCAGTTTACCTTTAACCCAAACTCTCCGAACCAGAACTAGAAATATTGTTGTCAAAGAAGACTTCCTCAACAAAACATACAGCAACGGCTTGATGGAAAACAGGAGTGTATAAGGATTTCAGACAGTTCTTGAACTAGTATCTGCACAAAGATCTGTTTATAAAATTATGCTTTTTTGTTTTAGATCTTAATTCTTCCCAGCTCCACGGAAATTTTAGACACATAAAAACTTAAAGTAGGCAAGACTGTGGCATCGATATGCTTTGCACACAGTGAGCACTCAACAGATGTTCTCTAAGTTAAAATGACAAAATCAGACCTATGATTTTTGATGTAAAGAAAAACGCATCAAATTTGTTTTATTCTAATTCTTTTTTAATGTGCATTATTAACTGCATCAATAAGCATGTCAAGTATCCAAACACAACAAAAGGGGAAAATCTTTTATATATTCCATGCCATTATTCTTAAAACTTTAGTGATTAAGATCTATTAACTACAAACATTCTCCAGAATTCAATCTGAGGCCTTCTCTTTTCGTTTTATTTATTCAGAGCTTATCACATTAGATCAAAACTTCTATGTTGATGATATGTCCTGAACTGATTTTATGTTTCCATCTACGTGGCTTGAAAAAAATTCATTAAAGGTTGAGAGGGTAGGAGTGCATGTCAGCTTTGAAATCAGTCAATTCTGTGTTCAATTCCCAGTTAACCCACTCACAAATCACATTACCTTGGGTAAACTACTTAATCTCTCTGAGGCTCAGTTTTCTCATCTATAAAATGGGAAAAATAAAAATTCCTCCTTCACTGGTTGACAGTTTAAATGCACTAAAAATGGGTAAGGTACAGTTAGCATAAGACTCCTTGAACTTCATAAGTAATCAGTAAAGTTACTTATTTTTATTTTTATTATATTATTGACACCACAATTCATCACGGTTACCCAAACCAAAAACCTAGGCATTGGAATTTTTCCCTTTTCTCTTCACCTCTCACATTACTAAGTTTTGCTAGTTTAACTTCCTAATCATTCTCCAATTTATACCCTTCTCCTTATCCCTCCTTCCCTGTTCTAGGTCACGGTACAAGCTCTCATTCTCTCTCTCTCTACAAGTAACTTTAAAAAGTTAAATTTGTTTGGTCTAATTAAAAAGCAATCTATTTTTATGCGAAAAGAGTACAGAAATATGTAAAATTAAAGGCGATAGTTTCCTGTAATTTTACCTCCCCTCTGTCCACAAAAGACTTTTGACATTTTTCTGTATATTCTCTTCATTTTTCTTCTATGCATAAAATAACACATATGTTTTGTATGTTTGTATAGGCAGTTTCCTTATTTTTACTAAACATATTGTGGTTATCTTTCCTTGTCAATATAATCCAGATATATTTCTTTATAATGACCATGTAATATTCCATTTCATATATTTATGGTCAAACTTCTACTCAGTTCATTAATTACAGCATAAATTACTTCTACAAACCTCCTAATAGTTTCCTTTCTAACAGTCTTTTCCCCCTCCAATCTATACTCCATGAAGCAAACAGACTAACCTATCCAAAGTTCAAGCTTGACTCTGTAGTGTCACTGCTTAATACCCTGCATTGATCCTCATTGCCCTGGAGAGAGTGAACGTTCCCTATGGGGTGCAGGATCTCAGTGATCTAGACTCTGCCACCTCACCAGCTTCAGACACTGCCATTCCCTGCCTTAATCTTTGCTTGTAATTCCTTGAATAGTACCATATGTTTCTGCTTTCTAGAATGCAGGTGTTGACCAACTTTTTGTAATGGGCCATGTAGTAAATATTTGAGGCTTTGTGGATCATATGCCTTCATCACATCTACTTAACTTTGCAATTGTAGTGCTAAAGCAGCCACAGACAGCACTGAAATAGATATTGCTGTGGTTCCCATAAAACTTTCTTTACAAAAAACAGGCAGCAAGCTAAACTGCATAATTTGACAACTTTGTTTCTAGACAATTTTTCAGTTCAGGTGACACTCCTTCCAGAAAACCTTCTCTATACTTCCGTTTCTACCCCTCTTCCCATTACACTCAATGCAAGAAGAACACACTGCCTTCTAAAACTGTCGACGTATGTGTTTGATTTGCTCAGCAGATTATTAACTCCTTGAGGGCAGGACTATGCTTTCTGCCCATCTTTGTGTCTCTAGTACTTATACGCATGACACTTAATAAGTACTCAATAAATATTCAGTAGATGAATGAATAAATCTCTGGAAAATTATTTTTTAATTATTACTTTGTTCTCTCTAGAAAACATTCCAATTAGGTGATCCACATTCTCTGAAAGCTAATTAAATTCATCAACTTCTTTCCTCCAGCATCTTTTAACTAGGACTTGCATCTGAATCATCTGGAGGGCTTAAAACACGGGCAGTACTGGGTCTGCTGACAGAGGATTTAGACTCAGGCGGTCTGAGTGAGGCCTTGCATTTATATGTTTTAAATGCCTATTAGGTGATTCTGATGCATGTTCCAGTCATGATACTGATAGAATGCTAGCATCTCTGCCAATTTCCCAGTTTCCATCAGCCAACCTCCAAGTTCTCCTTGACAATGTGGTATTCTCAGGCCAGGCCTACTCTGCAAAATCTCTCTTTTACTCTGCGAAATCACTATCTTACCCTCATATTTTTATTCTTGACCACAAACACTCTGCAAAGCTCAAGCAAACATGCTTACAGTTCCCCCCGCAGGAAATTTCGTTTTAGATCCACTACTGTTTGATTGGGTTTCGGCTGTTTTTGCTTTTTAAATGGTTTCCATCTGTATTCTATCTCTATGTTTTCTTATAAGCCTTTTCAAATCCTTTTGGAAAGTAAAATAATATAATCATATCAACAATAAATGCCTTTTTTTCCTGCTTTGCACACATTTCTTGACTTCTAATCCACCCTCCACCCCACCCCATATACACACACAGCAAAACCTGCTTTCACACAGGTTTCTCTGAATAAAAGGCAACTTCATCCAGACACTCAGGACAGAAACACTGGAGTCATCCTTGCCAGTCCTATGGGCTTGACATTCATTTATACAGAATGTGATCATTTCTCACTAACCTCCACTGCTATCAGCTGATTCAAGTAACTACTGTCTCTAGCCTAGAAGATTGTAATACCTTCCTAGTCTTCCAACTTCCAGTCTATTCTCAACAGTCTATTAGAAAAATGACAGTTAGAGGTGATTCTTTTTGTTTGTTTTTTAATAACAGCTTTATTGAGATATAATTCACATTAAAGGTATTCTTGTAAAGCCTAACTCAAATCTCGTCACTCCTTAGCTCAAACCCATCCCACATGGTTTCCCCAAATTACTCAAAATAAAGACAAAACTCCTTGCAAAAAGCCTTCAAGGCCCCCAACATCCTGCAAAACCCTCTTACCTCTCCAACCTAATCTCTTCCTCTAGCACACGCCCCTCCAGCCACACTGCATTGCCTGGACAGCTCTTTTCCCAGATATCTACATGACCTCAGCCCCCTCCCTTCCTCAGGTCTCTATTAAAATGTCACTTTCACAGTGAGACCTTCCTGGATCAACAAATTGTAACTGCAGTCACCTCCAGCACTTCCTATTCCCCTTTTAATCATTTGACATACATATAGTTTACTTGCTTGTTCTCTCCTCCAGCTAGAATACAAGCTCCATGAGGGCAGAGAGGGAGACAGTGACAGATCATCAGGCATTAGATTCTAATAAGGAGTGTGCAACCTAGATCCCTCACATGTGTAGTTCACAATAGAGTTTATGCTTCTATGAGAATCTAATGCCGCTGATCTGACAGGAGCTAGAGCTCAGGCAGTAATGCGAGTGATAGGGAGCGGCTGTAAATACAGATGAAGCTTCTCTCGCTCGCAGCTTGCCCACTGCTCACCTCCTGTTGTGCAGCCCAGTTCCTAATGGGTCACGGACCAGTACCAGGGGTTGGGGACCCCAGTTTTAACCTTATTCAAACTTTCTACTGGTAATTTCCCCCTTTAACTCTATTAGATAAAAATAATCATTTTACAACTTAATTTCTACCTACCTCGTTGATTTCTTTTAAGGACGGTGATATCAACTACTCTGATTTTGCATTTATATAATATGGTATCATAAACATTTAGACTTGAAAGTAATCTTAGAAACTTATCTAGTCCATCTCCTTCATGTTCCACATCCGGGGGCAATAATGGGTAAAAGAGCCAGGACAAGAATCGCTGTCTCCTGACTCCCACTCCAATGCTTACTCCTCTGTACCACACTGATCCATCAGTTACATCCTTAGCATAAGCACAGTCATGTGCTTTCTGCTTGCCATGGCCTAAAATAAGGGAAACCTTGCTTTCAATCTATTGGTCAGAAAGTTTGCTGTAACTGAAAATCATATGGTTGGCAAAAAGAGGTGAATAAGGAGTAAGGTCATGAGATTACTGCCCCAGCTTCTCCAGCTAGTGTGACTTGCCTCTCAGGTCCCAATTTGAAAAATGGAGATAACAATGATTCTATCCAGACGATAGACTTTCTATGAGCATCAAATGTGATACTGGATGCGAAAGCATTTTGGAATGCACAGAGCACTGTACAGGCATCAGTTTTGTTATTAACTCAGAAGAGCTACCTAATATGCGCAGAGCTCTCGTGAAAGAGACTGGAGGACAGTGTATAACTGGCTACGCGCAATTCTATCACACAAAGGGAGAAACTGCTCAAAGTCATGAGGTAGATTGTTGGTATCCGCTTCATAAAGAGAACATTCTTCTTCTTTTTTTTTTTTTTTAAATATGCTCTACAAATCCTGCATCAGCTTTTGGGTTTCTCAAGTTTGGGGTCCATTTTGTTCTCAGGCCGGATGCTCAGTAAATAGAGTATCTCTGAAATGGTCACCATCTTTCTTAAAGTGTGTCTAGTTAACTTCAGTTGGATTCCACAGGGAAGGAACTTCATAAAAGTTCACTTCTATTTTTCTCATATTAAATAATGAAAAAATCCAGCATAGCTCTTTGATAGAAAATAGAATGTTAACATCTGGTATAAGATCCTTTGGCAACTGTTAAAGATGTGATCAGCCTAAATGAACCACCTTACATATGTTTGGGGAATTCCCACCAATAAAGAATTTTCCTATGAAGTAGGAACAAGGCTAGAATTAACTTTAGAAGGTTTCCTCCCCTATTCCTTGGTTATTTCTATGTGATGTGAGATTTGGTTTCCAGCAAAACTTGATTCTTTGGACAGTTATTTCAGTTAAGCCTATGTTTCAATATGGACCCTATTCTTATAGTAAAGGGATTTGTTCAAGCAAGACATTTCTTTATAATGACGGTCCTAAATGCTTAAGAAAATATAAACTCTGGAAGATTGTGTTTTCCAAAAATGGCGGAACCAATTTATGCATCCCTCATGTTCTTCTTACAAAGTGATGTTGACACTCCTTCATCAAGCAGTAGGATCTATGTTCCCCTTCCTTGAAACTGGGCACAACTTTGTGTCAGCCATTTCCAATAAAATATGTTGTAAGTGACATTATATGACTTCTGAGGTAGGTTACTGCACCTGGCTTTCTTTGTCTTAGGACCTTGACTCTTGGAAGTTAGCCACCATGCTGTGAGGAGGCCAAATAGTCACATGGAGAGACCACAGGTAGGTGTTCCAGTCAAAGTCCTAGATGAGATCTCAGCTGATAGGCAGAGTCAATCAGCAGAAATATGTTGGAGTGTGGCTGCAGACTATTCCAAACCCAAGCCCTTGAGCTGGCCCCTTGGATACCAAGTGAAGCTGAGAAAAGCTACCCAGGCCAAACACTACCCAAACTGCAGATTTAAAAGTCAAATAAATGGTGTCATTAATTCAGCCATTAAGTTTAAAGGTAATTTTTTTTAATGCAGCAACAGATAATTATAACATACACCTTCCTACTTTCACACATGCATTTCCATTGTTCTGTTTACCAGAATGTGGCCTGCTTACCAGACAACAGTCAAATTAAGGAGAAGAGAGCATTCAGAACAGGAATGAAAATACTGCACCGAGGGTTATCAACAGCCTGTCTTAAAAATTCTCAGCCTAGGTAATTGGCGGGATCCATGCTATAAAGAAGAACATTTTTTCCTTATCCTAGAATAACTAGTTCCCATTAACACACTTTAAGGACTGAGGTCAGGAAGCCATGAGGTCTTGGTATTTACTGTAAATATATATTCACAACATTAGGGCTGATTTCTAATATTGACATACTAGTTGTGAGATCCTAAGTAAGTTATATACCTTTTTGTGTCTCACTTTCTTACCTCTAAAATGGATATAACTATACCTACCTCATAGAGTTGCCACAAGAGTTTAATGAGTGAATATTTATAAATCACTCTATGACTAGCACATAGAACATATATATATATATATATATATACACACACACACACATTTTTTTTAAAGAAAACTTCCTCTTTATTGATCATGGCTGTGGATAGGAAGGCATTTGCTGAATCACCTTTATCCTGTATGGATTATAATTCTCAAACAAGACTATTTTTTAAAGGTTTAAACATGTATTTGTTTTGTCCTCATCCCTTGACTAAGGGCAAAGTTTGAAAGGGATTGATGCTTCCCAAAACAGAATTTCAGAAAATGTCTTTAATTAGTAAAAGATAACATCAGTAATAAAGATGGATGGAAATACTGTACTATGCTTCTCTTGGAATGTTCTGACCAAATTACAAGAACTGTAGGAGATACCGAGTTTTGTTGCTTGATTATCAAATCCTAGGTAACACCCCTGTAGATTCGGTCTTCCAGATTCCAACTGGGTCTTAACTGTAGCTCAGAATTCAACAAGAATGAAGTTTTACTAGAATGCATTCAATACAAGGCATGACTCCCTTTAAAGAATTGTGTGACAGTATATATTTTACCCCAATTCCTGCTGTATAAAAAGTGCACTGCCAGATCAATGCTTGATGAGGCTGATAATGTTGATACAGATTTAATATCATGGGGAGAAAAGGGAAAAAATGAATGATGACCACTCTTGTAATAAGGCAAGACCTTGTACTTATAACAATACTTTGTGAAAATGCTCTCAGAATTGGGTCCATCCAGAGAGAGTATGAGTTAAACCTGCTGAGAAGCAGTTTTCTGAATCTCTGGAATTAGTGCCTTCATTAATATTTAAAAAATAATTCTCTGAGATTGATTCTCATAGAGAAGCATCCATAAGGCAGGTCCATATTTTCAGAGGAAAAAAAGAGACCTTCCAAAGAAGAGATGTATTTCTTATTAGTTATTTCCACATTGGCTTTTAAAACAGAAGACAGAACTTTTTGCGAGAAAGGACCAAGTGGCCACACCTTAAGGGTTTCTGTTAACACATGGAGCTTGGCCTTCATATTTTCTACAGATTGTTATGCAGTTATAAGTTTACATACTCATGTATTTATTAATTCAGCTTTTCTGCCTTCCATGAATAAATTATGCTTAGCTAATTTCCATACAAGCCTGGTGGCCTTCCCTAGGGCTTTAAATCAGAGAGTCTGGTGAAATTTTATGTACATTCAACAGCAGTTTATAGATACATTCAAAAGCATTTGACGTCATCCATTCAACCGCTTACAATTCTGCTGGGAGGAAACGATTGCATTTGCATGCCTGGACGGGTCACGCTTGTACTCTTGGGGGGCATGATGACCCTATCAGATGGTGTGTCTACTGCTGTTAGGATCACTGTTCCCACAGTTCTAGTTTAAGGGTTTTGCTCAATTCAAGACTGAAATAATTAAGATGTTTGGGGCTCGCACTATCCATCTCTGGTCTAGTTCAAGTCTCTTCTGACGTGCATTTTATTTGTGTTGCAAGCATGATGATTTATCACACCATCTCTTATTCTCTGGGGAAAAACTCAGAGACAACAATGGCAACTTTGAGAGATTTTGACTTTTGCTGAACACAGAAAATCATTAGTTTTAAATCTAAAGGGTCCTTATTGATTCTGAGGCCTCAGAGCCCTGCCGCACATGCCCCACATTGCTTAGATTAGCTAAGTCACCGCTGCAGCATACAAACGGCAGCGCACATGCCCCACATTGCTTAGATTAGCTAAGTCACCGCTGCAGCATACAAACGGCTCTGCCGCTTTGCCTAGACAAGGCCAAAATAGCTGGGGGAGGGACAATTCCAGTCACATTTCCAGGTAGTTAGCTCTCCCAAATACAAAGCAGCTACATTCTGGAAACAGACGCTTTCATGTTTCTCTTTTCTTTCAGCTGTTTCAAGCTGACTTTTAGAACTTCATGTCTAAAGTGAGCTCTACAATAGCTCAAGTTAAAAAATGAATCACATGATTTCCTCCTCCAGTGCATAGTAGTTTAACCTTTACATGATTATCAGCAGGATCTCAACTTTAATTACAGCTAGATTGTTTTCCATCTACTTCCCCCAAAGAGAGAAAGTTAGCTCTTTTATCAGCTTACACACTATTATAACAAGATCTTCTGTACATAAGCATAAAAAGTAAAAGCCTTATGTCAGCCGGCACATGTGTTGAGTCCAAATATAGACTCTGGGCATCAAAATCCCTAAGCCTTTTCTTCCTTCAATTCACTTTAGGAAATCTGGCTACTGAGGGCGTGCACACAAGTGGGCATGAGCCTATCCCAGTGAGCAGCGCAAGCTCACAGTCACTCATGCGGTTCTGGTTTTGAGGGGAAATTCCAACCAAGCAACAACTTTATGAACACTAACATTATATCCACTCACACAACCAATAAGTAAGAACTTCCCTTAATAAATATATTAGACATGAAACTTTTAGCCTAACCTTTCTTTTATTACCTCCTTCAAGGAGTGATATGGTTTGGATCTGTGTCCTCACCAAATCTCATGTCTGATTGTAATCCCCAGTGTCGGAGGTGGGGCCTGTAGGAGGTGACTGGATCATGGGGCGGAGTTCTCATGAATGGTTTAGCAGCATCCCCCTTGGTAGTGTACAGTGAGTGAGTTCTTGGAAGATCTGGTTGTTTAAAAGTGTGTGGCACCTCCTCCACCTCCCTCTCTTCCTCCTGCTCCCATCATGTGAGATGCCTCTCTCCCTCTTTGCCTTCCACCATGATTGTAAATTTCCCGAGGCCTCCCCAGAAGCAGAAGCTACTATGCTTTCTGTAAGGCCTGTAGCACTCTGAGCCAATTAAACCTATTCTCTTTATAAATTACTCAGTCTCAGGTATTTCTTCATAGCAATGTGAGAACTGACTAATACAAGGAGTAAACAAACTCTTCAGTCTTCCCATGTCTTCTCAAATTCCCATACAATTGCTAGATGAACAACAGTGATCTAATGCTGATAGTATTTACTTGATAACCAAATTGGTGATGGCTACTTCCATTATGCGAATATTTGTTAAGAGGTTAAAACAAATCTTGCTAATCATCACCTGCTTTTTCTAGCATCTGTGTTTTTCTATTTTAAACTCTAGAATTTGAGGCTCTTGCTAGGATAGGAAAGACAGGGGTCTCCAGCAGAATGACCCTGGTTTTGCTGCTAAAGGAACCCGGTTTCTAGCCCTGCCTTTACCAGGTTTCATACCCTCAGGTTGGGCCATGGTCCATCTCTTGCTTCTCTAAACAGCTCCATCCTCTCTCCCACACAGTGTAATACTCCTGGGCAGTGAGTCTCCTTGCTCTCCCCAGAATGCTCTTGAAGCTCAAGCGCATGCTCATTGTGCTACTGCGGTTTTGCTCATGCTCCAGCCCCTCTCCCCATCTGCTGTGTGTTTTGATTTGATCCATTCTTCCAGAGAAGCTCGATGCTCAACTACTCAGGCTCCTTTTTCAAAACTGTTATTTTGCTTATTGTAGATACTACATAATTTAGCATTTTATTATCTATTATATATCTGTTGGATCTCGTGTGATTCCACAAATGATTTGAGATGGCTAAATTAAGAACAAATAAAACCGAATAATGATAAAATTAATATATGCCATATATTATACTGAATTAAAGCAAGGGAAAATATAAATAAATTGAATATCAAAGGCATGTTTTGTGAAAGGAAATAGAAGAGCGTAATGGCCATTTTTATTTAGTATATAGAAGTTAAGCAGATTATATCCTATAGCACCACCATTTGTAAACTATATGACTTTGGTCACATGTAGCTTTTCTAGGCTTCAGTTTCTTCACTTATAAAACAGGGCTAATAAAAATAGATTTTTACGTGAGAATTAAACAAGAGTGCTTTAAAAAGTGCCTGGTATGTAGTAAGTGCTCAACCAAAGCTAGTAATAACACCAAGAACACTAAACATCATGCTTGAATCAATATATTCTATAACCTTGTTTTTTTGTTACCTGTATGTATGCATGTTGACTGATCTTACTGTGAACTGCTTAAAGACAGTAGTTACATTTTAAACTTTTTCACTCTGAGAATGCATAGTAGGCATTTAACGTCTTAAGCTTGACCATATAACTTCTTAATAAAATTATGTGTTTAAAATACTTTAATGTATGGGGTTGACAGAATTAAAGGATTCATTTATTTATTCATTTCATAATATTCATTGAGCATCTATTGCGTGCAAAGTAGGAAAACTTTGCCTTGGAAAAAACAAAGATAGTCCTCGCCACCACAGATTAATAAAATTGTAAATGGATACTACAAATACATAATTTGTTTGATTATTGATCACTCAAGTAAAAAAAAAACCTTTGGGAATTTAATAGTGAGTGACTAAGGGCAACACACATTAAACACATCAAAGCAAGATCCCTATTTACGGTTTGTATAGTGAATGGAAAGATAATCATCATGGCATGATGAAAATGATGATGAACCTGATGACGATAACAACAGCTAACATTAACTGAGTGCTTACTATGTGCCAGGCCCCTTGGGTCATAGGTGTGGGGGTCCAGGCAACTGCAGAAGCTGCCAGAGGAGCCCAAGCCTTTCCATCAGGACCAGGCAGTTCTCTGAACAAAGGGCTTTGCACTTGGCATCATACAGGAAGGTACAAACAGCTCCCAGCTCCTCTCCAAACAGAGCCTATGACCATAAATCAAAGAACAATCCTCATGCACGGCCGATGAAAAAGGACAGCATGCTCTGTACAACTTGTGTCACAGCTGCAGCCACAGACAGTAAATGTTTTTGGAATAAATGATGACTAGCTTCACCTTCAACATTATTCAAGATCCCAGGAATCAGAGGGTCAGGGACTGCATTTGGAAAAATTAGGAGGGGTCGATCTCTCAAAAAACTTCATAGAGAAGCAGTGGCTTCAGGCTCTCTGCTATGGGTCAGCTATGTCACCGATGCTTTGGTATTAATTCAGAAGGCAGGACCTCAGTGCTCATTGTATAGCCGGGAGGGAGCTATTTCAACAATAGATTACTGTAATGTACTTGGCCAGTACAGCCCTTACTGTTACCATGAGTTAACACTGATTCATTTGAACCATAAAAATAAAAAAATTAACAACAATAATAATGAACCTTTCATACACATGCTAGCTTCACTAGAGAGTCCCACACAGAATATGGAACTAGGGGCCAACATGTAGATTTGTGGCACTGCCCAGGGGACTCCAGAGTCCAAAAAGCAATGAATGCATTAAGCGAATCCATAACTGCAGTTTTCTCATGTGTGACAGATATAATATCCCTCATTTTACTGAACTGTTTTGGGATATCATGTGCGAATGAGCACAGTGGAACAAAAAAAGGGGGCTTATACAAACTGTGCGCAGGGACTGCAGCTTTTGATGGGCTCTGATTCCACTCTTGAGGAGGTGGGCACACTCAGCAGTAACCTTCTGGCTGGAGCACACATTTTGGATTTGCCATGCCAGGAATCCAACATGAAACTTCCCTTACACCTCAACTGAGGACTGACCACAAGCCACAAAAACCTCCCATCCCCACTGCAACTGTTTTCATACAGACCCCATTACTCTAAATGAAATGCATGGGTCACATCACATCACTGTGGCGGCAGTTAGTGCAACACAATTTAACTCCTTGAGAGACTGAAATATCAATTATTCCACTGTGATGTCTTAATTTGGTTGATTTTGGGTATAGGTACATAAGACAAGAAATCATTGCTACACATTCCTGACTCCAGGCATATTTTCTTTGCCTCAGTTTATCCATTTGTAAAATAAGATTAATACCAATGATGCATGAATGTTTCAGAAATGTTAGGTTCAAGGCATTGTTTTAGGAATGGCAGAGCATGCGGAGCTTTTACTTAATATTTATAAACCTTTGAAATCTCCTTATGTGCAGAGCTATTTAAGTATAAATTATTATTAAAATTATTAGCCTTGAGAATTATAATTACTGTGTCATTATTTTTCTCATTATGCCCATTCTATGGGGGTTTTCTTGTAAATATTCCAAATGAGCTATTGCCTTTATTATATAATCAATTTAATGTTTATTTGAAAGCTTTAAAGACAAAATGTGACACAAATTTGCCAGATTTGATGTGATACAAATATATAATCTCTTTTCCCAACGAAGTTTTTGTAGGAAAATATCACTGGTTGGATGATGGCTACTTAGAAAGGATTACTACAGATTTGTTCAGTGGCTTTGGCTCTTATTTTTGGAAATGGGCCGGCCAAGATGTAATGCTCATACACTAATAGAAACTGATTCCCATTAGAAGCAGCTGGCTTACAGGGGCTAAGGTACTACTCCTTTCACTTTCTTCCTAAGCCATTACCTATTGCCATATTTCTTATAAACTTCCTCAGTCCTCGCAGTGAGCTCAATAAGAAATATAAAAAGATAAGGAAATCGTTAACTCACAGAATGTTAAAACTAGAAAAACAAGAATGACCATTTATTACATACTTACATTTCTGTCTGCCAGTTGTTTTCTAAAATGTATTACATGTAAGATCTCATTTTATCCTCATCCTTCTATCAGCTCAGTAAGATAACCAGTGGTAATATCTCCATTTTCATACAAGGGGAATGAAAATTTAGAGGCTAAGCAACTAGCATAAGGTCACACTGCTGGTGGTGTGTAGAGCTAGGGTTTGAATCCAGAGTATATACTCATGGCCATTAGGACTTCAAACATCAGCTCCTCTTGAAGTCTTCCCTGGTGCCTTAGGCTGGAAGGTGCCAGTGACAATTTGGCATACGTGTGTTATGCTGGAGTAACAAATGATCCCACATTATGAGTGGTTTAAAAAATGGTAGCTTATTTCTCACACCTACTCAAATCCAACAGGGGTCACTGGGATCTCTGCTCCCCGTTACCCTTCCTCCAGGGCCCAGGACACAGAACAGTCGCCATCTATGTCATGAAGAAGGAATGAGAACTTCAGAGGGTCTTGTCATTAAACATGTCAGCTTGTAGGAAACATGTCATTTCCACTCACAGCTCATTGGCCAGAACTAGTTACATGGTCCCACCCGACCTCAAAGGGGCAGAGAGTTCAATTATCCTTGTGCCCAGAAGGAGAGGAGAACCAGATGTCTGCCAGCAGCACTGATGACTATCATAGTGCTGGGGGGATTAGCTGGTCTCGTGCCTTCAGGCTATAGGGAAGGAACTGCATCCAGAAAGGTTGTTCGACTTGCCTAATGTTGCCCAGATAAGCTAGCTGGAAACAGGCAAGGAATGAGAGCCCAGGTTTCTGCAGTCCATCACACTTTACCAACAACACATTCTCTTGTGGACTAACTTCCTGTAGTGATGGTTTCCACTTCACCTAATGCTCAGTCATGGAGAGTACAGAGATAAAAATAAACCAAGTAGGAGCTGCCATTATTTTGGCTGAAAGGCAGGAAGAACTTCCTCCTAAGTAGCCTTTCCCTTAGAAAATATTAGGACACATTCACAACCCTTGACTTCTACTGAAATCTCTATTGTCTCTATTACCTCATGAATTTGAAACTATTACCATTCCCATTTCACAAGAGATGAAACTGAGGGTCAGACAGGCCAATTCATCTGCCCCCAGAGGAAATGGTAGAGCAGGGATTTGAATCAGGGGCTCCAGTTTAAGCCTGCACTAAGCTACGCTTCCTCTTAGGGGTTGCTTAAGAAGTATTATCTATCCTATATCCATAACCTTATCATTGGATACCAAGTACAAGGTCAGATTTCAAACTGGAACCTGCTTTTGTCAGTTACTGCAAACATGGCAGTGGTTCTGCTTAAGGCTAACAGTCACACAGGGAATACAAATCCTAACCAAATGTCACCTCCTTCATGAAATCTTCCCTCATACCCATCAGGGTGTGATTTTCCCGTCGGAACTCATAACATCTTTTATAAAAACCTTTCGTGAGCATATTTAAGATGTTTGACCCATACTGTCTATCTAGGTGTTAGCTATTATTATCTGACAATAACAAGCCTGTAGAATGCCATGAATGAAAAGATATTTTAAAAACACCAGGATAAAACTATCTTATTGAAATAGGCAGAACAGTTACAGAAATGATTTTGACAGGAATCATTTTATGCAACACCAAAATAGCCTTCTCAGTTGAATCTCCCAGACCCTGAAAAGCATTCAAAATAAAACAGACATTCCTGTCTTTTGGCTAGCTCAGCACTGAATTCCTAAAGGCAAGGGAAAAGATCATAAGACAACTTGAGATTATTCCATGATTCTACTATTAAATAAAAATTGTTATTTTAAATAAAGACTTGCTGGCCCTAAGTAAATAAATAAATGGCAGGAGTCAGGCTTTGAACATACTTAATTATTAGTATTATCTGCACCAGTTTTATTCCCAATAAAACTAATAAGTTACCCTTGTAGAGTCGTTGATATGGTGAGCAACTCAAAAATGTCCTTGTTGTCAAGAAATAGGGGATGATGTAATTAACAAAACTCACAGAAGATTGTTTTTAAAAAAGTTGTAGGCCAATAATGTTACCCTCCTCCTCTCCCATGTCATCACAACACCAAACTGATTTTGAGTGTCTCAACTTCCTGGACCCACTCTCTGGTTTATCTGTAAATCTAGTTTTTTGTTAGTTGGTTTGTGTGCTTTGCTTGCTGATTTTTAAATATTCTTTAAGTATCTGAATAGCAAGTCCAGTAGGTTAAAAAACAAAACAACAACAACAATAACAACAACAACACTAAAAGGAATTGCTAGAGTAGAAGAATCAATTTGCAAAAGAGGGTGGAAAGTAGGAGGGTAGGAGGCAGTAGGGTACACCGAAAATATACACGATTATTCAATAAAATCATCATGAGCTTATAAAGATTTAGGATGTTGTAGGAAAGTTTAGAATTCAAAAAGGGTTTGATACATATATTTTTGGGAAGAGTCATAGCTTCGGGGACATAACTGCATTCCACAAGTGCAAAAGCATTTACTTGTATAACATGGCGTTGCCTAGTTACCATATTTAGAAAATACAGTGCAAAATAAAACAGAGAGAGAAACTTGGAGTTATATTGCTTCTTTTAATGTTGGTAGCCAGCCTACTTCAAACTGTGAAATAAGGATTGCCTCAAGGCTGTGCAATATTCAAGGCACCCTGCCCAGAGGGAAGTGAGGGTTAAAATCCAGAGATCTCCAGGTTGTACTCCAACATAATAGTACGAAGGGACTGTTTAGACTTGGAGTCCTGAGGGCAATTATAAAACAACCTTTTTTTCATTGCCAATGTTACTGACAAGAAAATAAAAAACAGTATGCCCATAAGAGAGCTGTATGCGTACGCGTACTCTTGTAATAGTCCCTGTAGTCCTTTTGTGGAAGGCCACATCTTTGACGCTACTACAAAATCTCTGCAAGAAGGATCTAGCAGTCACCTTCTGTGTAATTTTCTATGCATTCATTCACTCATTCAGCATATAATTATTGAATAACTACTGTGTGCCAAGCACCACGCTGGGCACTAGGCAGAAATAATCTCTACCGTTAAAAGAGCCTGTAGTCTAGCAAGGATGACAGAAAGAGAACAGATTATTATAATAGATAATTATATGTAAAGGAAGAGGGTTCTTGGGCACCCAATGAAAAAATAAGGATTCTGACTCAGCCAGGGAGCAGATTATGCAATCAGTGATATTTAAGGGCGATTTGTACATTTTCCTTCAAAATGTGATATGCTGCTATAAGAGAGGCAGGTAGAGTTTACAAAATATAAAAGAATCAACTTTTGTATATCATTTTTACCAACACTCCTTTGATCTTACTAGCAACACCATGAGATAAAATTAATATTCCTCTTTTACAGACAAATCAGAGATAAACTGACTTACCTCAGATTGCCTGACCAAATGACTTTGAGACGACACTGAGTTTAAGTGCTCATGTAGTAATACTGTCCGTGATTTCTACTGCAGATTTCCAGGATTATGTACTCAATCAACTAAATGTGCAGACTTTCTCACTGGTTAAGTGAATCAATAATGACACCTTACATTTGTATAATATTTTATAGTTTTCTTATCCCATTGTTACATATGAAAGTGTCAGAGGCATGTGAACCAGAGCAATTCCATCTTGAATAGTAGCTGGGTAAAATAAGGCTGAGATCTACTGAGCTGCATTCCCAGATGGTTATGCATTCAAAGTCACAGGATGAGATGGGAGGTCGGCACGAGCTACAGGTCAGTGAAGAAGCCGGCCAAAACCCACCAAAACCAAAATGGCAAGAAGAGTGACCTCTGGTCATCCTCACTGCTACACTCCCATCAGGGTCATGACAGTTTACAAATGCCATGGCAACGTCAGGAAGTTACCCTATATGGTCTAAAAAGGGAAGGCATGAATAATCCATCCCTTGTTTAGCATATCATCAAGAAACAACCATAAAAATGGGCAACCAGCAGCCTTTGGGGCTGCTCTGTGGAGTAGCCCTTCTTTTATTCCCTTACTTTCTTAATAAACTTGCTTTCACTTTACTCTGTGGACTTGCCCTAAATTATTTCTTGTGTGAGATCCAAGAACCCCCTCTTGGGGTCTGGATCGGGACCCCTTTCCTGTGACAAAACACTCATATGTAATAATTTAATCAAATTTAATCAAACAGCCTAATATCCTTTTTCTTTTGGTTACTTAATTACTGATTATTATTGAATTGGCCACAATGACTAGTAGAAGACTTTTTCATATAACACAAAGCATAGAGTTTAAATTTTGCACTGAAAAACGATAGACAGCACAACTGCAACTGCTTTTTAAAGTCAAATCTCATTTCAAAGATGTTAAATTTCTGTTTCAGATATGACAATTAACATGCTAATGTTATGTTTCCTTCTTCAAGAATTTAACTCTAATGAAAATAATTTTTGCTGGATTTAGTAAAATTAACCTTTATTCATAAAACTTTGCTCACAGAACTTCATGGTATTTCTTTTTTCACCCCATGTGACTTAAAAGAAGTTCTGAACATCAGGCATATATCCAAAAAATAAATCTGTGCCAATTTACTAATCACTATCAAAACAGAGAAAATTTAAAGTGATTCAAAATACCAAAAACAGCCTAGATTGTGACATGAAAGAAAAACTGATTATTTTTCCTTAAATGTTTTTGGAATTTCTTTCTAAATATTTCTATGTATTCAAGTCTACATTAGGCAATTAATTTAATTCTAAGCCACTGAAGTTTTAAAAAACAAAAGAATACTTTGAATTTAAAAGGGAACTTTTCTTGAGCAAATGCTCTTTTCTTGGGCAAATTGAAGTAATTTGGACAACTGGGCAGGCCAGGGTGGTCTTACTACAATATTCAAACTTCCTGGATTAGTAACTTAACTTCCACAACAGCTATGTCCTTGAAAGTATTTTCAATCATATGCCAGATGTAAAAACACATCAACCAATGAGACTTTGGGAACCTGTCATGGTTTCCACTGTCTTATTTAGTTCATATTAAATTACATACAAAGACTTCAGGATACAGTGAGACGTTGATAAACACAGGTTCCTGCAAACAAGGGGTGTCCAGGGGGCTGGCCAGGGTGCTGCCCCACCTTAGTAAAAGGAGACATCAGCTGATGAGGAAATCTGGCACCATCCCATAGTTCTTGTCAAGGCAAGCCCAGAGAGCGAGCCAGACTTACACATGCTAAGAGCAAGGCTACAGCGAGGGATATGGAAGGACCCAGTCATTTGGAGTGGGGAAGTATGTCTGGGACATGGGTTTGTGGGGATCTCTTATCACTTTGCCTTAAAGGAAGAAGGAATGAAATTTCTTGCTAAAATCCGATGGGAAAATAGAAGCAATTAAGGTCCTCAAATGCATCCTACTGTAAGTGAGTTTCTGGGAATGTGTCCTCCTCAGTAGTGGGAGACATTGCTCCTGCTATGCCCTTCTCAGCATGCACAGAGGATGCAGAAGAGAAATACACATTTCAAGTTTAGAACCCTGTAAATGTTGGCTCAGAAGGTGAAAAACCCAAACCTTGCTCTTTGAGGTCTTGCAGTAAAATCTCTTTTCATTCTCTAACATGTGTTTTGTGGTTAGTACTATTTCACTCTCAATTCTGTTGTCTGGCACAAAACCGCCCAATGGCACAGAAGCCCAACAGGAGGGTAAAAGAAAATTGCTGAGCTCCAGCATTTCTCTTGTAATCCTTGGAGAACCATTTAGTACTGAACTTGTATCCAGGATACAGAACACTTTTTCCTATGCTGAGAGGGAATGACACAACTGGGCATTGTGGTGTGACCTAAATTCACAGATAAATATTTGGACGGCGACTCGCCCTTCACCTGGCATTAATCCTTTGCCCTTCAGTTTCAGAAAGATATGACACAGCCAGGGAAGGCATCTTGAACCGTATTGCCTCCTGATGGTATAAAATGCTTTTGTGGGACTGCATTGGCCCTCATTATGTTACCTTAACGTTGGTGACTGAGAACAAGGCAGGTGAGGCAGAGGAAGTCCTTCCCCTGCTTGAGTTGCCTTTTACAAAGGAAGCTGAGGAGGCTTCTGGTTTTTAAATCCTGATTTCTGCAGCCCAGACTCAACCTTTACCCCCATTTCTGCCTTTCTGTTTGTTATCTTTTAAAAGAATAGTCCCACAGGTAAGCCTGAGCTGCATGCCAGCTCTGCCTCCCTTCCACACAGAGATCAGTAGAGTTGGGATTCTAGCACTGCTATAATTTCTAACTTATACCAATCACATTACAGCTGAAAACAGTGCGGTCTCAGGCTGTCTAACATATGAGTCGTTATAAAGCTTTCCCTGATTCACTTATTGATCAACAACACTAGCTCTTAAAAACTATTTTAATCAGAAGGGGGATGTACTTCTTCACACAGTTGAGGACTGGTCTTATTATTTTCTAATGTTATCTTGCCCAAAGAAAGGGTAAATGAAAACACTAAATGCTCATAATTTTCCTAATAGTCTTTTTTTCTGCTTAAAAGAGCTGCCCCATTTAAAAATTTCATGCATGTTGCTATTCCTACAGTTTTATCATTTGTCAACAAATCAACTACCTGCTTAGCAGCCCTCATGAGGGATTTAAAATAGCCGCCATGAAAATCCTGGGCATTTACTATTTTTATAACAAACTTGATGGTCACCTATGATATTTCAAAGATCACTCCTCATATAGACATCACACTGGAAATTAGATGCAGGGCCCGCTTTCCATGGAACATTATGCAGAGGCACTCTGACTAATAAATCTTTGTAGCTAATGCATTCCAGATGGAAGCCATGTCTCACAGATTTAACCTTCCTAAACCCTTCCAAAAATTCCTCCCATCAAAAGCCTCTGAATGAGATATGTTTGATTGAAATGGGATCATCAATACATGACAACTAAGTAATAGTACAAATGATTACTGCCTGCAGAAAAATTGCCATATTCCTTCCCACAAAGACATGGTTTTGGACAACCCCCAGGACAAGAAGATGGCCCTATGTGTCTTACTAGATAGTTTAAACGCTTTCTTCTTGAATTCTCATTGCTGTTAACAGATGCTTTACAGGAAACAGCCATTTCTGTCTCTTTAACTTTTGTACATGCATGACAAAGGCTGTTAAAAGAAACGATCAAGACTCTTAGAGGAGCCACTAATTAACATCCTGTTTAATCATGTCACCATGTTTAGCAGTCTACATCATTAGTTTATGTCAGGCAGACGCAGTGAAACACCTAAACACCTACATGTAGATCCTTACAGGATCAGTCATGTGCAATGGTGAGGGCAGTGTCATACAAGATTATAGCTGCATCTGTAATATTCAGAACCATGACAAATCATCCCAACACAAGCTCAGCTCATGCAGCCTTCAAGAAGTTGGTTTTTTCTTGGTAGTTTCTCAAACATGGGTCAACATACAGCACATGGTTTTCTTATAGTTTTACAAGGGAACTGAACTTCTAGGAATGATATGAAACTGCCCCATTCCACTCTCTGTTCTCACATGTGAGTGCTCTGCAAAGCAAGGAAGTCCACCTTGTGAAGTGAAAGCCCGAAGAATTTCACTAGAAGGCACCATAGAAAAGTTTTAACTTCATAACAAACTTTTGCTTCTACCCACCCCCCAAAACCATCTTAAACTTGGGAGGTGAAATACAACAAAATTTCACTGAGTCAGACTGATGAGAGAAGGTCAAAATGAATTAGTGAAAAATCAATGCTTTAAAATATAAACAAAAGCTTTATTTGTTTGTTTTGCTTTTACTTTCAACAATTGCAGATTCAGTCACCTGAATTAACTTCCGGCAAATATTATGGTACATCTTAAAATGGAATACTATTTGCAGCAACTGTCTGGATATAACAGATTATCATGCTGCCAAAATGCACACAAAATGTTTATCTCTTTCGTCTTGCCTGGTGGTCCCCTGCCTGATGGAAGCCAGCGCCGGGTGCCATTCAGAGACTCAGGTTTTGCTCCAGCTCTATGTAAACACTGTGTGATCCTGAGGCCACTCACTCAGCCTGGGGGATACGGCCTCTCCTCACCTGTTAAAGGCAATCTGGCTATACCCTGGGTCCAGTCAACAGGTACTCCCATCAGTATCACCTCATTTTTCTCCCCAAATACACATACCTATTCTTGGAGTTTCTGATGCAGTAGGTCCTAAGGCAGAATCAGTAATAGTTGAGCGGTAGAAAAGAAATCCCCAACTCCCCAGTTTATTTCCCGAATCCCCTGTGGTGAAACTAGATTAGAAAGACCCTGAGACCCTTTGCAGCTCTCAAATACCATGATTTTACTGAATGCATGCCTATACTTACTTACAAAAATGATTTGTCATATATGCTTAGGAAAAAAGGTCTGGGATAAAATATCCAACAATAACAACAATAACCACCAACACTCATCAAACACTCATTTCATCCCTGGTGTTGTTCTGAGAACATCTCATGGAGTAACATGTTTTATACTCACAGCAACCTTAGTGGGTGGGGCCTGATAGGTGGAATCTGTTTATTAACCTCATTTTACGGTTGGGCCGCAGAAAGTTAAGAAACCATAATGTTTAAAAGCAAATTACTTCCTGATTGGTAAAATTAAGGCTAGTTTTTAATTTTTACTTTTGCTTTTCCACATTTTCTATCTTTTAAAATAATCATGTATTCCTTCTCTGACAAAATGTTTAAACTTTAAAAACAAATTGTATAAAGCTGACTTGGCATTAATATACACTCACTGACACTGTAAATATAGAAAACATAGAACAATCCATCTGTTGTTACGTGGGTAAAAAGCCAGGCAATAACAAGCGAAAAAGGGTACAGTGTCCAGAAATCTAGGCTAAAGGAAGCTATCATAACTGAGCATGAAATTTAGTCCCTGGCAGCTGGGGCAAAAAGGGAAAACCTTCGTTGTTGCTTAATTTAAAAAAGGAAACAAAAAGGGCTGGTCATGGTGGCTCACGCCTGTGTTCCCAGCAATTTGGGAGGTAGAGGCAGGCAGATCACTTGAGGTCAGGAGTTTGAGACCAGCCTGGCCAACATGGTGAATCCCCATCTCTACTAACAAAACAAACAAACAAAGGAAGCACATCAGATCATTGGGAGGATTAAATTGTTCCAAAGCTCTAAAATTGAGGAGGAATTTCCCTGTGGGTCTCCAGGTAAGGAGGATGATTTTATTCTAACACTTAAAAAATAGGTCAACAATGCAAAAGTAAACTTAAGCCCAGCTGGGACTGAATCATCTTAAAATCTGAACTGGTGAAATCAGAACCAAAGGACTTCAAGCTACCGGAATGCTGGCCCTATTTATGTTGCTGAATTTGTGGATAACAAATCCAGAATATGCTGTCTGTCTAAAAGACTGATCATCATTATCAGGAAAGGCCATTTATAGAACAGTTCTGGTTTCTTTAATCATAGCCCTTAAAAAGTCTTCTAGATACTAAATAATAGGAAATGTTGGGAAGGACAAAAACCCACAAAGCCCTTTATAAACTAGAGGACAAGCCTTGCTTGTGAGTGACACATGCAGAAACAACCCTAAATCATACAGTATAATTATCTTCTTTATGCTCTGGCTCTAAAATTCTTGAAAGCCCCTGCCCAAATGTCCTCCTCACTTTGATCTATGGTTGTAATCTTACATTAAAACTCAATCACACCAGGGAATGTCATTTTGCCAGCTTTCAGGCAGGTCTTAACAATAGACCCCTGGCTGAGATGAGCACGGGAGAGATCAAGCACTCTTCACCTCACTGAGCAGCAGGGGCTTGGTGAGGCCGGCACACCTGAACAAGGGTGAGCTTGAGCTTGGAGCTTGCCTGGCTCATTTCAAAACGAACCTGGTCCACTGGCATGTGTGAGGGAATCAGCAGCCTCTGTCACCTACGATCATGTCATTTAGTTGCTATCTCCCAGCAAGGGAAAAAGCCATTCTTGGATACCTAATTTCTTTTCATTTTTTAAACAATAAGAAACCATGCTTACCCAAGCATAATTACAAGAAGAGAGGGAGCTTACACTTGAATAGGAATACATATACTTAATTTTTTTTTAATGACCAACGCTACTTGCCACCTTTGGTCACACACATCATCAGGCTGTACATTATAACTTGCCGTTTGTTTGTTTGTTTTTTCTTTTTTTTTTGAGATGGAGTCTCGCTCTGTCGCCCAGGCTGGAGTGCAGTGGCACGATCTGGGCTCACTGCAAGCTCCGCCTCCCGGGTTCACGCCATTCTGTTGCCTCAGCCTCCCGAGTAGTTGGGACTACAGGCGCCCGCCATCATGCCTGGCTAATTTTTTTTGGATTTTTTAGTAGAGACGGGGTTTCACCGTGTTAGCCAGGATAGTCTCGATCTCCTGACCTCATGATCCGCCTGCCTCAGCCTCACAAAGTGCTGGGATTACAGGCGTGAGCCAACGCGCCCGGCCATGACTTGTCTTTATCAGTCTCTACGTACTCTTTCTTCTAAAAGATTGCAGGAAAGCATTTGTCTACTTTTTGAGGAGCTCCTTTCAAATTAAACTAGAAAATTAGAGGCTTTTAAAAATATCTAATCCTATTATGCTCATTAATAAATTCAGTTTGTCACCACGATTACAATAAAAGCAACTGACATTGTCCTAAAAATTCAACTCCTCCTTCACAGAAACTTTAAGCCTGTAGGTTCAACCTCCTTTAACAATGGCCAGCCCCATCTGAGAGTCCACAACCAGGAGCCTGGGTGCTCTAAGCAGCTTTCAGTTCCTTCATTGCCTGAATGCACGTGTTCACAAGGCCACTTAAAATTAAACCAATATAGATTTTGACTCCAGCTTCAGCCAGGTTCTGGGATAAGAGGGCATCAACATTAACATGATGAGACAAATTGCTTTTGTAACACATTCTCAACTCTTCTTTTTCTAAGAACCCTAGATTTTAATATCATTATGAATTTGATGTAGAGGCTGTTAGCGGACTTCAGCAAAACACAGCACCTGAAATCGAAGCCCATACATACCCTGCCTGTGGTTATAAATGATACTTGTATGGATGCTCAGAACAGTCTTTTTATAGGAAAGGAAGATTTTATTCAACAGTTTAAGAATCTTGCTATAGAACTTCTATTTCTTACTGTTTATAATTCTGAGTAGCCTTAAGGAGACTTACATCCTTTCTCTACTCCTTAATTTCTCCCTAGATGAAAATGGGCACAAGATAATGTGCAAAGATAACAGGCCCATGTGACCTATTCTCTTCAAGTGCTTGTAAATCTATGAAAGTGAAATGAACCTAAAAAAACCAAAACAATGAACCGTATTTTCATAGCATACATTTTTAATATTTGTTATACATGTTAAAGCATTTTAAAACTTATGAAGTGTCTATTATAGCTTATTCCAATATATGAAAATGATCGAGAGAGAGGAAAATAAAAAGTAACAGTTGTCGGACACCAAGAATGGGCAATGCACTTCAGGATATTATTTCACTTCATCTGCAATAATTCTGTTCTGTCGGTTCTATTATTGTCAACATTCTACAAATAGCAGGACTGAGGTCCAGAGGCTTTGCCAAGGTCACATGACTCAGAAGTGGAGAAAGCTCAGATTTAAACTTTACTAAAAGTGCCTAGAGACTTTGAACTCAAGAACCTACTTTTTAACCACTGTACCGTATTGTTTAACATAAGGGGAAATATGGGGGCAGGCAGAGCAAATAAGGGGGCACAGCTGTATCAATTGATGATTTGGGGCAAGTAATTTTGTATTCCACAAATATTTGTTAGGCATGCATTTTTTTATGTTCCAGAGACTAGAAAAGGTACTGAAAACACAGAGATAAAATATCTTGGATCTCAGGGAGCTCCAAGTCTAGCTGGAATGATAAACAATTTGATCCACAATAATAGAGTAAGACTACACAACTTAAGGTTGTAGCCATTTTCAGCTTTTGTTAGGAAATGATCTAATACCATCATTTCAAATTGTAAAAAGATTTATGACAGTTACAGAGCTCCTATAGACATTAAAGCATATTTGTCTCATGAGAAAAGAATATTTTGAGTTTTTATATAGTAAAAAAGAACTCTAGGTCCAGTAATGCCTAGCAACCATGACAATCAATAATTACCAATAACATCTAGTTGTATTTGGGGATATTTGTAAACAATAGATGAAGAGAGTTGAGTAAAACCAACGGCAATTAAAATATGTATTGAAAACTTCTCTCTCTAATTCACACAGATTCATATTTAGAAAAACAGCAAACAGTAAAATATCATGGCCAACTCTAATATACAGTACAACTCAAACTACAGGCAACCTGGCAGTGAAATAACAACAGTATTTAAGGAAAGATTCCATGAAGAAATAAAGTGCCAGAAATTTAACTGAAAAACTGAGAACATATTATTCTACATATCATCTAGACTCAGATGTTTTTTTCAGGATCTATCTCATTTCATGAATAATACAGGAATTAAAAAAATAGTTTGGGAGACTAGACACTAAAGAGCTGTTATTTGTAGGTGCTACGATTATGGATTATGGGTCACTTTGATTTTCTTTGTGCTTCTGTAGTCTACGCCTTCTGCAATGAATACAGATTGCTTTTATAATCATATGGCTTTTTTCTTTTCAGATGACTGCAGATGCATCAGCAGAACCTACCACACAGCACCTACTAGGGCTCAGTTTTGCTGTAGAACCGAGAAACATCACATTAGATGCTTTAGCAACAACAATGTATATGTTGCATAAAGAAAAGTGTCCCAGAAGAGCAGCCAGCTGTCCTTTACATGAAATTGTGGCACTGCCTGTAGGAAGTATATCCAATGAGAACTTGTCCTCACGATGTAATACTTTTAATGGGTGAGCCATTTCAACACTTTACATACTGCCGAGTAAGTTTCCACAGAACTTTCTCATTGTACTCAGCGCTGTCTGTGCAGTTAATTTAGGCATCAGAAAACTCAGTTGTTAATTTTCTGACTTGCCTCTGGACTCTTAAATGCTATTGCTCCAATCATAACACGTCGGAACACTTACACAGATTTCAACAATAATATCCACAGCTGGGAATAAATCAAAGCAGTTTTATCACTGATTAAGTGCTATTGAAATACGGTTACAAGACAACATGAAGCAAAGGACAGATTTCACTTAGGAAGATTAAGACAGAGCCTGGGGGGGAATAAAAGAGGGTAATCCAAACAAAGTCTATGCAACATTTAAAAAATATAATTCAGAGTCAGAATGCAGATTGCATTTTTTAGCCATTTAAATTCTCAGTTTCTTCTCTGTGTGTATGTGTGTGCATGTATATGTGTGTGTGGGTGTCTGTGTATTTATGCTATAAAGTGGTTCCATCATATAAGATGAATTCAGGCACAGCTGTTTTTCAAGCTAAAGTGTCTTCATACTAAGGGGTCAAAAAACACTTTCTGTAAAGGGCTAGAATGTAAATATTTTAGGCTTTGCAGGGCATACATCCTCCGTTGCAACTACTCAGTTCAGCTGTGGTGGTGTGAAAGCAGCCATGACAACACATAAATTAATGGGTGTGGCTGTATGCCAAAAAAATTTATTTATAAAAACAGACAGAGGGCTGGATTTGGCCCCTGGGATGTAGTCCACTTACTTTTGTACTAAGATATAGGTTATTCCATCTACCCAGATAACTCCTAAAATATGAGGATGGAGTTGGGGAAGACATGTAGGACTCAACATACTCAGTCATCCTAAGCCTCTGCCTCATCAGTCGGGTGAATGTGCACTCTGTCCAGAACTCCTGCAGTCTCTTTTCTGTGGACATACAGCAGACAATGTCACCTCTACCTGCTCCTTGAGGCCTATGCGGTTGGGGTGTTTAACTCTCCTTGAGTGTCTGCCCAGAGATCCTTTTTGAAAAATCCCCACCCCACTCCTTCTCCTCCTTTATTTCCTCCTCCTTTAAGTGCCCTTCCATTTCCATTGCTAATTATTTTTGGCCACAGATATGTCAGGGTTTCCTCTTTATTATCAGATCATTTGGGGTTTCTCTTGGACCTGGCTGGCATCTGGTGCAGACAGATTTTGGCCGGCTCACTCAGGCTGGGCTGACCAAGCCAGTTCAGATGCTTGTATGCTGCTATTTTTCATTCACATCTGTACAGACGTTTGGAAGAGGGACAGCAGTTTTCGGCAACGTTTCATCCTCGTCTCAGGGGCACTTTGATATTTTCATCATGGATCCAGATGATGGCAGAGAGATGTTCCTCATTATGATAAAGACCACCAAAATTTAGGTGCAAACGAAGTTCTTCCTTGCAAGATAATCTCAGAATTTAAAGTAATCTTGCCAAATAGGAACAATGATAATCAGAAACATCATTAAATTGGTAAGGACAACCACAGCACCATGTATCAAGCATAGTTCATGGAATAAAGCAAGATGCAAAATGTATGCTATCAACACCTAGATGGGCCCTCAGCACCGCTTTGCCCTCAGCAACCCTTCTGCATGGACCTCACGAGCTTCTTTTGCAGTTGCCATTTCCAATCTTCACTACTCTCTTCAAGATTCCTATTCTATCTTTGGACTGTCTTTTAGAGAGACGAAATCTGTTATCCCCTTAAATTATGGAGTTCCCTAGGATTCTGGGCCCTGAATTTTCTTCTTTTAAAACTTTATATGTTCTTCTTAGATGATCTCATCCAAGTGCATGACTTTTACTACAACCTACACAAATTCAAATGATGTTCAAATCTGTATCTCTAAGCCTCCTAAGTTTCAGACCCTAATCAGTCCCATCTTTACCATATGTCTTAAATTAATAATCTTATCCATCCCTCCTCCTACATAATTCATACTTATCATTATCACTATCTACCCAAATATTCTGGTCAGACATGCTAGAGGCTAACTGTTCCCTCTGCCACATATGTAGAGACTCAGTCTCCAAATCCAATCTCTCCTACTTTCTAAATGTCACTTAATCCTTCTGTTTTTGTTTTTTTAAGAGATAGGGTCTCACTTTTTCATCCAGGCTAGAGTACAGTGGCACAATCATAGCTCACTGTAACCTTGAACTTCTGGGCTTAAGCAATCATCCTGCCTTAGCCTTCCGAGTAGCTCATACTATAGGTGTGTGCCACTATTCCTGGCTAATTTTCTTTATATTTTGTAGAGACAAGATCTCACTGTGTTGTCCAGGCTGGCCTGAAACTCCTGGATTCAAATAATCTTCCTGCCTCAGCCTCCCACAGCACTGGCATTACAGGTATGTGCCACCTTGCCCAGCCAATTCTGTTCTCACCCCTGCTGCTACCTTAGTTTTAGGCCCTCACTATTTTCTTTTCTTTCCATAGTGGTCACACTACTTCTAATATCGAAATCCTCTTTCATGTTATAGTTGCATGTCTAAAATTTAAAAAGTCACTGCTTAGAATAAAATTGTCAAACATCTTAGCATATCATTTGAGGTCCAATATCATTTCATGTTATGCTGGCACTCTTCTCCCTACCTCCTACAAATGCGCGCGTGCGCCCACACACACACACTCACAGCACACGCACACTCTCATAGCACACGCACAAAATCTAAACTACAGCCAGGTTGTACAACATGCTCTTCTGTGTTTCTGTGCCTTTGCACATTTCTTGCATGTAGAATTCTCTCATTCATGTGACATCTTACCCACCCATAAAAACTTAGCTTACAAGTACTATCCTCTGCAAAGACTCTGAACTTCTATCACCAAGCTAAGATAATCCTTTAGGCCCCAATGGCCCTTTGCATGTGCCCATGTGATAGCACTCAGCACAATGGATTGCTATTACAGGTCTATCTCTCTCTCCACAGATTGTGAGCTCCTTTAGATGAAGACACCTGCTTAGCTCATAAGTATATCCCACCATTCAGAATAGCATCTTGTGCATATTGCTGCTTGGTAAATATTTGTAAGATGCACTGTGCAACAGGTAGCTACATGCAAATGTAGTTGTATTAGTTAATGAGCCTGCTGTAAGATTCAAACATAGTATTTCACCTCAAATAAACATATTAGAAAACATTAGGTAGCATAGAAAGTATTATCTCATTTTGCAGCCTTGGCCAGATCATACATGAATATACTTAATAGATTTTGTTCTCCATAACTAACGCTACAGAAAACATGAATACAACTGACAGAAAGTCATACAGATTTTATAAAATAAATCCTATAAGACATTAGGCAATAGAATAGAATTACGCAGTTAAAAAGAAAGAAAGAAAGAAAAGAAAAAGACCAAGCATGATTCAATAGAAGCTCCTGAGCCATCTCAAGAATTTTCTGCTGAGATTGGTAACAAGTTTTTCTCCATCTCTTCTGAGGGAGGAATGAGATACAACTATCTAGTAAAGAACATGAAAGAATTTGAGGAATATCTATGTATCCTCTTGCTTATTAGAAAGGATGAAGTGTTCCTAGAGAAGATGGAAAAAATAATCCAAGACGAAAACTGGAAGAAAAGATTTCAGTGGGGTTGATGTTGAATCAAATGGAGCATCAGAAGATTAGAGAATTGAAGCTATCATTGAGGAAAAAGTTAAGAGAAAACTAGATTTCACTAAAGCCACAAAACCTGTAAATGGCACTGACCATAGCAGGTAAATTTGGATCTTCTGGGGGAAAAAAAAAAGTGCAGCACTCCTTACCCAAAGAAGAGGCACAGGCCTCAGCCCAGGGAGGTCCCTGTGTACCTTCCAGAGAAAGAAGGCTGGTGGGTCAGCTGGTGACTGTTTCCTAGACAATGGGGTGGTTATTCAACATGGGTAACCAAGAAGTTCATTCTTGCTTAAAATGATATGCCATTGAATCTGCAAATTCCTATTCAAGTAGGTTGACTGAAGAGAGAATAAATGGTAGTTATAGAAAGTGCTCCAAATTGTCTCTTGAAGATTTAAAGCTCTGGGTCTGAAACTGAAGGCCTTGGGGAAATATCTTCATCCTTGAGGTTATAGCTTGGTATGAGAAAGCTGGTCGACAGAATAGTGTCAACATATTTTTTTGTTATTGGAAATGTTTTTTCAATTGTATAACAGAGTTATATTTCACTCATCTGGCTCAAGATAGAGAAATTATTCTAAAGAGCAGGAAATGTGTATGTGAGATAGAAAAATGTTTCAAAGAGAAATTGGAGGCACATGTCAGAGTTGGGGTGAAACAGGTAAAATTTTACAGGAGAATAGCTGTAGTAGAAGACAGTGAGTTTCACAAAGATGGAAGATAACAGAGGTTTTGCTACGAATACTTACGGTTTTTGAAGTACATATAGTAATATGTAAAATGTTGACAATAAAACAAAATGAACTTAAATATTAGCATAAAGAAGAATAATAGAAAAATTTTTAACACAAAGGAATAAGCAGTATACACCTCAACTCAGAGCGATGTGACTCATGCATGGAGAACGATGACACAGGGTGTGTATTGATCAAAATAAATACAATTAACCAAGTGGTGAAGAATAGTACAGTCTGTTGTGAACAAACACAAAAAATGTAAACAGCCTGAGGAAAAAATAATCCTAGAAGGTGGGAACACAATGGAGAATATTTTGGTTTAAGTAAAAAATACTTAAGTTGCTGTGAGAGAAGATCATAGCATGGTGGATAAGAAGGATGATTTCCAAAAGCAGATAATCAAATTGGGTAGCAGAATGATAAGATGATGATGAGGGAACCTCAAGCATTAGACTCTCTGTTGGGAGTAACATTCGGGCAAAAGCAGAGCATCTGATAAATTCCTGCCTTACAGGCGATTTCAACTTTTAGAAGGAAAAAGGGGAATGTGAATAGATGTGCACTGATTTTCATAGCATTTCCTTAGATCTCTTTTAAACAAGATATAAATATATAAAGCATAAAAATCATGTGTTCTCAGGGTTGGAGGAATCATGAACACTACCCAGGCCGATCCACATGGACTCCATCTAACCCGACTCTGCCATGGGATAGCCCCAGTCGTCCTTGGACCCTCCAGTGATGCTGGTCAGGAAATGGGTCATTCCATGTTCCGCCAGTTTAGACCAAGACGTCTTTATAATGACATTAAAATTTGCTTAGTTACTGGCCTTAATTCAAATTTCTCTAAATCTGCAGACTCAGACTAACTCTTCTACCTCAACTCAATGTCTCTCAAATGTTCGAAGACAGTTACTTTGTTTGTGCAAATTTTCTTTTCCCCAGGCTTAACTGCCCCATGTCATCCCATCACTGCTCACATGACTTGCTTTGCAAGTTTTCAGCCCCTGCTTGTTCTCTTCTGGACAAAAAGAGGAAGGAACATTGAGGAGATATAGACAAGAACTTTAAACAAAGTTGTAACACTAAACTGTGGTCATTATCATAAAGAAAGAAAAGGCTGGGTATCCTCAGTCCCATGCCCTGAGTTTTACGCATACAGATTCTTAATGCATAGTGAACAGATAGACATAATTCCATGACTAGGGATTCTAAATCGAATATCTGTCAAGGTGACTTGAAGATTCTAAAAGACAAAGTGTAAATTTCTTCTACTAAAATGGAAAAAAATACAAATGCACCAAATTAAATAGTTCAAGTTCCATGATATAGGTAAGCCATAATCAAAAGATCCAGTACCACAGTGGGTGCTTTTAATTTTATGTTGCCTTAGCATCTATTTTCACATAAAAGTTTAACTTTCTCATACCAGAAGCAGGTCTCAGTCACCCTTGACACAGTTTCCAACATTATATCCTACCCGAATGGCTCCAGCTGGTGGCCAGAGATAAAACTCAGAGGTATCTCTTCCACCTAGCAGGTTGGGCTCCCCACTTTCCTGCCACTTCCTTTAAATGGACCATTCAGACATTTGCCTGCAAACTTAAAGCGACTGCTTCTCAGTCACAGCGTGACCTCCTGGAACTAGTGGCTGCTGCTTTAAACCCTGCAATTAAAGCTCCCCTGCAGGAAATCTGTTTGGATAATGCCCTAGAGTCAATAAAGCCTTTGGCCCACTGGTCCCCCCTCTCTGCCTGGGCTCCTTGGTGTGTGTGGAGGGGGTGAGCACCTCCAGGCATGTCATGTATCTTCCAGGACAAGATCCATGCAACTGGATTCCCTACTGGTGCTCTTTTGTTTGGGCCTCTCAGCTGCTGGGGACAGTAGCTACCAGCTAAACTAATAGAATTTCATTCAATACATAAAGTTAGCAATCTTTGGAACATTTTATTAAATATGAAATTAAGAAAACTCTGTAAAAGAAACCAGTGATCACTGGGAGACAGCAAGCATGCATTACAAATCTTGGTGAATTAACGTTTTTTTTTTCCTTTTTTAACAGAGTTTCTAGATATATCGTCAAATTTTCCCCTTAACTATAATAATGTTTTTAGCAGCATATTCGATAGACTTGAAATTGAGGAAAATGTGGTAGACAAAATATAGTTAAATGGAGTAATAACTATGAACAATGCAGTAATAACTTGAATAAAGGAATTCAGTGTTAACTGAGGGAAGCTGGTCTTTCTGTAAAGGGCTCTCTCTTCTACTGATTTGCTCTGTAATTATCCTGAATCATTCAACATTTTAAACACTGTTTTCATAAAGACATTTCATACAGATAAAATGTATTTTAGATAGAGAACTCAGGTAAGGGTAAATTATCAAATTATCAGTATTCAACCTTACCTCTTTAAGTAAACAAGGTTCAGAAAACATTAAACTTAGAGTCAGCAGAACTAAATGTCAAGTCCTAAACTGATGCTAACAAATCATTTCCTTAAATACAAGATGGGGAAAACCTGGTGTATTAGTTTGTTCTCATGCTGCTAATAAGGACATACCCGAGACTGCATAATTTATAAAATAAAGATGTTTAATTGACTTACAGTTCAGTATGGCTGGGGAGGCCTCAGGAAACTTACAATCATGGCACAAAGGGAAGCAAACACGTCCTTCTTCACATGGTGGCAGCAAGGAGAAGACAGAGCCAAGTGAAGGGGGAAGCCCCTTACAAAAGCATCAGATCTCATGAGAACTTACTATCATGAGGACAGCATGGGGGAACCACCCTCATGATTCAATTACCGCCCACAACACATGCGGATTATGGGAACTACAATTCAATATGAGATTCGGGACACAGCCAAACCATATCACCTGGCTTAACTGTAGTTTTTTAATTTTTTTTTTTTTAAGACAGGAACTTGCTATGTTGCCCAGGCTGGAACCCCTGGGCTCACGCAATCCTCCCTCCTCCCACCTCAGTCTCCTGAGTAGGTGAGACTGCAGGCAGGCACCACCATGTCCAGTTGACTGTCATTCTTATGACTGAGATCTGGAACTTTAGTTCACCAAAAGTTAGACAAATAAACAATGAAGTGGCTGCTAAATGGCTAGTATCATTTTTAAGCCATGTTAATACAAGTATAATTTTTAGATCAAGGATTTAGTCCTCCCCCCAGTCTTCACCCTACTGAGACCACATAAGAATATTGGTACACCAAGTATGAAGTAGTACATTGAGAAATCTGCAAACTATGTCATATGAAGAATCATGAAATAACTTAATTAACGGAGAAATTGTAGAAGAGAGCTGATATGGTTTGGCTGTGTCCCCACCAAAATCTCATCTTGAATTGTAGCTTCCGTGATTCCCACATGTCATGGGAGGAACCTGAGGGGAGGTAATTGAATCATGGGGGCGGGTCTTTCCCATGTTGTTCTTGTAATAGTAAGTCTCATGAGATGTGATGGTTTTATAAAGGGGAGTTTCCCTGCACTGGTGCTGTTACCTGCCACCATGTAAGACGTGCCTTTGCTTCTCCTTTGCCTTCCGCCATGATTGTGAGGCCTCCCCAGCCATGTGAAACTGTGAATCCATTAAATGTATTTCCTTTATAAATTACCCAGTCTCGGGTATGTCTTTATTAGCAGCATCAGAACAGACTAATACAAGAACTCTTAGAAATAAAAGAGGTTCAGAAGTCAAAACTGGAATCAGAAAGTGAAAAATATAAAGAAGACAGTTTTTAAAATGCAAATAGTACAATAATAGGATGGGCTGCCTTGAAAGGGAACAAGTTTGCTATCGTTGGAAATATTCAAATAGCAGTTGGATGATTTTGATCAATAAGATTTCCAAGGGATTCTGCTATTGAAAAGTAATGTTAACTGGATAATCTGAAATTTTATCTGCACTCCAAGATACTTTATCTTTTTTTCTACTTTAGGCTATTGCTTTGAAATTAGAATATACATGGATTATTGACTAAAACGTTTGGATAAGGAATGTTGCAGAAGTCTCTCTATAAAGTTTTATATTATTAGGAAAGGTGATGTAATTAATAATACTAATTGGCATATGTATAAGAAGTTTATAGAATACATCTGCATATTTCTTAAAATTCTCTCATAAGACATTAACAGTGTTAAAAGTGAAACATCCAGAAATTAAGTAAAAGAACAACTATCCAACATTATTCCACAATCTTCTGGTACACATGGAAGTTACAGAATCATAGTGCTGAAGCGCACTTATGCAAGTCCAATGGCTTAACTTTACTAAAGAGGAATCTAAGGACAGTGGGGTTTTATGATTTGCTAAATTCATTATTACCGTGGCACACTAGGAAAACATTCTTAACAAATATAAAAGATGTGCTTATAAGAAAAACAGCTGTTTGTGCTCTTCGTACAGTCTTTTTTTTTTTTTTTTTTTTTGAGATGGAGTTTAACTTTGTTGCCTAGGTTGAAGTGCAGTGGCGCAGTCTTGGCTCATTGCAACCTCTGCCCCCCAGGGTTGAAGGGATTCTCCTGCCTCAGCCTCCTGAGTAGCTGGGATTATAGGCGTCTTCCACCACACCCAGATAATTTTTGTATTTTTAGTAAAAACAGAATTTTGCAATGTTGGCCAGGCTGGTCTTGAACTCCTGACCTCAGGTGATCCACTCGCCTCAGCCTCCCAAAGTGCTGGGATTACAGGCGTGAGCCACCACGCCTGGCCAAGACTTTCTATATTTCCTATCCTCTTGGAGTAAGAAAAGAATCATGTCTTTCAAACTTTCTATAATGATAAAAAGTTGGAATTATAACAAATTTGTGAAGTTAACTATTAACAAAGAATTGGTATAATCATTTGGCATTACCCTGAATCATACTTTGGTCAATACCTACTGTGGCATGAAACTCCATCGAAAGTAGGCAGCACCCTTGGTCGGGGGACAGGGTTGCAGTGAATTGGACACTAGAATTTACTGCAGCTTCCCCCTCACCAGGCTTGAGACCACCCTGAGCTGGGGATCTCCTCCATCTCAGCATCCTTCGTGTATCATCAAGAAAGGGAACATGGTCCAGTGACAAGTACCTTGAATCAGGACCAGGTCTCTTCTCAGTATGCTCATTTGTAACATGAGGAGCTGGGTAATTTCACAGGTTCCATCCGGCTTCAACAATCAGCCACTCTCCCACAGTGGTCTTAATTTTTTTCTTTTTTTTTTTTTTTTTTTGAGACAGACTGTCGCTCTGTCGCCCAGGCTGGAGTGCGGTGGCATGATCTGGGCTCACTGCAAGCTCCGCCTCCTGGGTTCACGCCATTCTCCTGCCTCAGCCTCCCGAGTGGCTGGGACTACAGGCGCCAGCCACCATGCCTAGCTAATTTTTTTGTATTTTTAGTAGAGACGGGGTTTCACCCTGTTAGCCAGGATGGTCTCGATCTCCTGACCTCGTTATGCACCCGCCTTGGCCTCCCAAAGTGCTGGGATTACAGGCGTGAGCCACGACGCCCGGCCGTAACATTCCATTTTTTATGTTCCTTCCCAACGAGTAACAAACTGAGGAAATTTTTCACTCAGGTTGGTTTCTGGCCTCTTTTAGGCACCTAGCAAACTTAACCGTCCATTAGAACTGACTAGTTACTGCTTTCTGTCACTAACTGGTTGAAATTGTCTTAATTTATTATTTTTAAATGTTTCATTTATTTTTAAATTTAAGGGGCATTTAAAATTGTTTTGCATTGGAATTCTTATTTTTCAGTACTCAGAGTCTTCCTCAAGATTCGTTGATTAGGCATGGGTATGGCCACAATTCCAAACAGAAACTCGGCTCTGAGGAACGTAGGTCAAGTTCATACCTCACACTATGACCATGGTGAAGAGAATGATATCTTAGCTCAGAGATGTAGGACTTACGCCTTTTTCTTGTGCGTTTACTACACTGAATTTCAAGGTATAACCACTCATGCAACTGTTTATTTTATCTAGACAAACCACATATTTGCCCCTGGGAACAGTATGAAACGTCCTAATATACACAAGTGAACGTTCCTTTTTTTTTGTAGCTTATGCAGGCACAGCCTTAGTCGCTCCCTATAATAGCTTTCTAATCCACCATGTAGAATAAATACTGCCTATGAATGTCCTATTTACTTCACAAAATTATAGTGAAGACGTATTAGAAAAACAGTTTCTGCAAAATGCTTTGGATTTTTTTTTTTTAAAGAAAGGTACTATTTTCCTAAGATAATATTATGTATTGCTTTGTTAATTTGGGTAAGTTTGGAAATCGAACAACTGTGGAAATGTAATTCCTGCATGTATTTCACATGTCCAAACTTAGCACCACAGGCCTACATGGTGTTGAAAAATTTCATAAATGTAGGTATGTCACTGACAGTCAACAACAGGCTAAAATCCATTGCTTGTCGGAGATGCCAAAACAGAAGCAAAAATAGAAGCATTTATTTTAGGTGTGACCATGCCTTTCATCTCTGTCATCTATTAACCAATGTGGAAAATTTTTACATATTGTGGGAATGATTGTTTCTTATTTTATCTTAAAGGTAAAATTGATGGTGAAAGAGTATATCATGTATTTATTACCAGAGTTAGAGGCAGGATAGCTTAGTGATTCTGAGCATGGATTCTAGATGCCTTCCCCAAGCTGGTAGAATTGTTGCTAATAAAATACCCCAGCTGAACCATTAATAACACAAGAATCCAAATCGGCAAAGGCCCAATTATCATGCAGTTATCCTTTCCTTTTTGAGCAACTCTTCTACAACCCTGTAATACCCTCCTTGTCTCTGATTCAGCCTTGCAATTCAGCCTCCATTTCACATGTTAGTTTAAATATTGAAAAATCTTGCTATGGTGTCTTTTTTTCCCCTGTGCTTCCCCCATTTGGCCAGGAAAGGTAAGTTTCAGCAGTAGTTCGCCTTACGTTACATTTCCCTGACACGTGGAGAGTCTTACTGCTCTTCACTATGGAAAAACTGCTTACATGCAGCACTTTATTTCAATAAAACATAAAAATGGGGTAAGAGTATTATCTATCTCACTGCAATGCATGTCATCTTTTCTATGCTCAGTAACCACCAGGAATTCCACATGAAATCACATTATCATTTATGTTTTTTTATGCTCAGTAAGCATCAAGAAATTTCACATGAAGTCACATTATCAGTTATGTTTTTTTAAATATCAAGACAATTTCAATCGTCATTTGACTGACATACATATATTATTTTCCAAATGTGATACAGTGTATTTTCAGCACTTTAACGTCTTCTATCTTAATTTCCCCTTTATATCTTCATTATAAAATTCCTAACCAACTTAAATGTTGTACACTTTAACAACTATAAACAGACAATGCTGGAAATATACCGGAAAATAAGGGGGAAGAAATAGGCTACATTGGAATGTATGAAGATTTTGGTGAGAGCCTGGCAAATTCTCCTGGTCCTTGAACACATGGTCTACCCTACCACATCTGAAAAGTTGTGACAGGGAAGCCCCTGCCTGTGGTCATTACTTCTGTAAGGCTATGTGAATATACTAGTCCATAATGTCGATTTGACAGTGTCTGTGTGGGCTACAAGTATTTAAAATATTTCGATCACTCAATAGTTAGAGTCAAAGTCAAATTATGCCACTTTCTTTTCTATTATTCAACCCAGCTCAATCCTGAAGTGGTTGTCCTCTCAAAAGGAAGGGCTATTTATTCCAGTACAGTAAAGGACTCTCCCTCTCTTTATCAATCTTGTGGGAAGATTAAAGGCCACTCTATTTGGGACAGTCAATTGGATTCCTTGAATACTCTACTCTAGAATCCAGATGGTAGAAAACTACTAAGTGGATAAAAGCTTAGGGACCAAGGGTTTCAATTATAAGTCATGTCCTTCTTAACCTGAATTTCTCTATGGCCATAGATATATCAGGTAACTTCTCAGCACTGTTTCCTCTTCCCCAAGCAGGCAAGCTTGGAAAAATTGGTTCTACACTGCCTAAGGAATCTACATTAGAAATCAACATCTCTGTGAATTTTTAAAACCAATTCCCTCATCAGACTGCTGATGAGATCAACTAATTAGAAGACATAACACAAAACAGAAACTGATCATGCCTTCTTATACAGCTTTGAATTATAGAAATAAAATAACAACAACAACAAATATCAATCACCTAACTCCTGCGCTGCCCTTGTGCATGTGATGGACTGCAGCCTCTAGGCTCACAGACTGTGGTCACCACTAGAGGCTGTTACTCCATACGTGTTTTTACTTCTCATTGGATGATTTTACACATGTTTTTCAAAAGCCCAATAGTAAGCAAAATTGTAGGGGTAGTGTGGTCCAGAACTAACTAGCCTCAAAATGAAAACATCAGAATAGGAAATTAAGGCACAGCAGCTAGAATTTCAATAAGGAAGAGTTGTTATTTTTCCTAATTAAAAAAGTCAATGTCCTTGGTTTCTCAGATTTCTAACTAGTTGCAAGTTAGTTGAACAGTTTCCATGCATTGTGCCCCAAGAGCCTCAAGGGTATCCGAACCAAATATACATATTTATTCAGGAAAATTAATTGTTCACACTGATGAAACAGGTTGTAAATTGGATGAAAATACACAGCAATGCTTGAATATGCGGGAGAAATTTAAATACATGCACTGACCTTTGAGGAACACAGATACAGAACGATAGACAATATTTGAAATGCTGCTTTATAAAAACAGCAGTTTCATTTCCAGGATCTTAGACACAATGAAACAAGATAAAGAAAACAGATATGGGGAGACTTTTCAGGAAGGAACTTTTTGTGGTTTAGTGTTTCCGCGATCTAACACACTGATGTGCACATGCCACAGTCATTCAAATAAGCAGTTAATATGTCCAAAATATTAACATCAAAAGGTTTAAAGGTGTGTTGAAATATACCACACTTGCCCCTTGATCCCCTTAATTAGCTATTATAAATTTTTTAAAATTCATGTATCTATTGAAGCCCTTCTTGAAGCACATGTCTATGTTTAATTTGTCTTACTTAGAGATAACATTTGCATGCATCTACTGGTCAGCGGAGGACTTGCTGGCATGATGGTAAACTTACATGCACAAGAAGGGAGTCATCTCTCGAAATCACCCATTCTTCATGCTTTCTTTCCACCCCTCCCCTTCTGTGACTAAGATGACTCAACTTCAGGCATACTGACATTTGTGCAACTGCAAAGAAATGAGTCAAAGGATATTTGGTTCTTAGAAATGTGCCTGACTTCTCTTTTATGGCTGGCTGGATCTGCTGCAGAATTACTGTTCTAGGGCACCAGCAGTTTCTCTGGGATACAGTGGCCCTTTATTAGGACAACCTGTGATGTCTGCGAGGCCTCAAGGGACACTGATCTGTATAAAATCAAGAAGGTAGAACAGCACTTGTTCTATGTACACTGTTAATATAAATGGATGATGATGATGATGATGATCATGGCACTGGTAAATATAACATCATACCCATTAGCCATTATTATACTATGTACATTGAAAGGGACAGGACATAGTGGGGCAGATAGGATTTAGCATGTTTGGTTTAATTATATTCATTTGTCTATCTCTACTCTTGGGTAAAGAAATCTAATTTATGTAGTCCCAGGGCCTAAGCCATTGCCTAGAACTTGGAAGCCTATGGGTTCTGTATTAGCCAATAGCTGATCATCATTTAACACGAATGGTTAAAAAAATCAAGTATTCTCTGTGACATAAATCCAGAATTCTATTATATTCAACATATTTAGGCAGGAAATTATCCAAATGTGTTAAAAATTAATGTATTATCTGAAAGAGAAATATCAAAGATAGGACTTCACAAACTTATAAACTCTTAACTTGGGTTTTATGTACAGGATGATCCCAGAACACTTGCAAAATAGAAAACCAAAATGACCGCAACATGATTTTATTTTTAAAAGACATTTACAAAAATTTTATTAAAATATCCCAAATATTCAATTTAAGGCTGGCCAAGCTCATCAAACTTAAAACTTTTTAGCCAATCTTATTTGACCAGGTTTTGCCCTTTGATCTATTCCCTTTCTCTCTAAATTTGCCACCTGATCCACTTAATGATGGCTGATGGGTTATGACTGATGGATTTCACAGTGGACAAATATTTTGTAGATCCCACAAGTATAAGCATTTATAAACATAATGCCCATCTAAATTCCTAATGCTTAAACTTCTAGGTCTGATTAAAGGATTAAAGATCTACAACTTCCATGAAGCCTCTCATGTAGACACTACTCTACAATGCTCCAACCCACACCACCTGGAACTTATTAATCACAGTAATTTATATTTCCCCCTAAATGGACTATAAGCTCCTTAAAGACAAACAATGAGTCTTATTCGTCACTGTATCCCTCAGAGCATCCAGCAGAGTACTGGATACATAACTGGATATTTAATACACATTTTTGAATAAATTAAAACTTAATGTGTTTCTGTTCACATTGGACTCATAACTTTTGCAGAAGTCTGAGAGACTAGGATCACTGAATTAAACATCTCCAATCTGCAGGTGAGTCTATTCCCTCCCAATATTTTTGACCTTGAAAACATTTCTGCTGTTGCTATGTGTATAGGTTCCCGCCTCCCAACCACACCCCCCTCAAAATTACCAAACTATTTGGCCCAATAGCTCTGTATTGACAATTTTCCTCCCAGTGCAAGTCTAGCTTGGTGCATCATCTACTGAAGAATATTTTAAAGTCTCCTGCTAGAAGAGTGAATGATCTGTTCATTCATTCTTTTATTTATTCAAACAAAATTTATTCAACTCATACTATATTCTTGATACTTGTTTATGTTTCTGTTAAAAACTTATATATAAGCTAACATAAAGCTTTATGTAGCATTTTTTAAAAACAGTGTTCAAAAGAAAGAATCAATTTCCTGCAGTGTGAATTTTAATGGGTGAATAACAAAGACAGAACAAATGAGGAGTGACTTGACAATACTTTCTCAGTCTATGCCATTTGTCATTCTATTTCATTGTTAACTATGGATTTTTTTTTTTTTTTGAGATGGGGTCTTGCTGTCACCCAGGCTGGGGCACAGTGGTGGGATCTCGGCTCACTGCAACCTCTGCCTCCTGGGTTCAAGTGATCCTTCCACCTCAGCCTCCCAAGTAGCTGGACCTACAGGTGTGTGACACCATGCCTGGCTAATGTTTGTATTTTTTGTAGAGACGGGGTCTCACCATATTGCCCAGGCTGGTCTCAAATTCCTGGGCTCAAGTAATCTGCCTGCCTTGGCCTCCCAAAGTGCTGGGATTACAGGTGTGAGCCACCACGCCTGGCCAACTACAGAAATTTGATTACTGTATTTGTTTGTTTATTTATTTATTTAGAGACAGAGTTTTGCTCTTGTTGCCCAGGTTGGAGTGCAATGGCGCAATCTTGGCTCACTGCAACCTCCGCCTCCTGGGTTCAAGCGATTCTGCTGCCTCAGCCTCCTGAGTCACTGGGATTATAGGCGCCTGCCACCACGCCCAGCTAATTTTTGTTATTTTTAGTAAAGACGGGGTTTCACTTTGTTAGCCATGCTGGTCTCGAACTCCTGACCTCAGATGATCCGCCCACCTTGGCCTCCTAAAGTGTTGAGATTACGGCGTGAGCCACCATGCCCGGCCTAGTGTGTTTTATTAAACTGTTCTGAAACAATCATTTATATTCATTTTGAAAATAATTTTTAAAAAGATGTCTACAGTGACCAAAACTTTCATGGCTCACATTGGTTAGGCTGTTTTCAGGCTTTTGACCTAGAGTTAGGGCTTAACTCCAAAGTCTGAAAGATGAGCTATTGCCTAAAACAATTATCATACTACTCATGACTTCTGTTTCATAATACTTAGTGTGCTACATATAAATGAAGTCCAAGAGTACAAGGCCCTATCTTGGCTGCTGCTTGCTAAGAAAAGCATGTAAGTCTGCCCTAAGAAACAAAGTAGTTGCCTTCAAATGTATGGAGAACATTCCAGCAGCCCATTTCAAAGTTACCTGGTCACTGTGCTAGGCACTTGACATATGTCATTATGTCATTTCTCATTACCACAACTTTCTGAGACTGTTTCTGGAGATGAGGTTAAATAATTCAGGGTCAGAAAGGCAGGATTTGGACTCAGTCTCTATAAGTTCAAAGACTGCGTTTGCTTCATGACGCTGTGTGGTTTCCCTATACCATCTTGTTTCCCAGGCTAAATGTACATGGGACTATAATTTCAAGTCGTTATTTATCATTGCCTTGAATAACAGCAGCTTTAAAAATATAATTGATAATAATATGAGCCTACTGACAAGCTACTCAGAAAAACATACCATTTCTATAACCTCATGGTCCAGGATTTTTGGGTTGTGTTTATTTGTTCCTGCCTCATTTTATCACAGCAATCTTCTGACATTTGCAAGTTTCTTAAAATGTAGTTAATACTAACCATACATCCTCACAACTTGATGACATTGAACAAATAAACATTAAAAATCCCTTTGCATTTGAACGTATGGTAAAAGCAAAGATGTCTACATTGACATATGTAATATAGACAAGTAAAATCAACGACATGGAATACCTATGTAATAAAGTAATTGCTTTAGAAATGTGTGTGATAATTGCATATCAGCTGAATAATTCATTACTAAAATTATTGGTAATGAATGTTCATTTAGTACGATTATCTCATGTGTGGGAATATGCTGACGTACAGTGATTTACAGTAAACTTTAAGGATGAACATTTTATTTTTAGACAACTGCTTGTTCATTAAATATGAAAAAGTGATGACAAAACAGGTTTCAGTGATGCATTCAATTTGCAACGAGAGAGTTTCAATCATAAATGGCTTTTGGGTTATATTAACTATAGCCTATAAATCATAATATAAATATATGTGTGCATGTGATATCACACAGAGCTGTCCAGCAGAGGGCTCCTTTGAAACAGAACATGAGAAATGAGGCCACTGTTCAAAGTGGAGTCAACATGGTACTTTTAATAAATTATATTGAGGTTTAGCAAAGATTTATTCCAAACCAGCCAATGGTTTTACAAACCATTTTCCTAGAGATTGTAATTTCATTTATTTACAAGTGAATGAGATTTTCATAATACTTGTCCTACGAAAATATAAAGTGATTAAGGCCAGATATTCTTATGAAATGCAAGCAAAACCAACTAATAAGTCCTCACAAGCTGTGTAAATAGATGTGCATTTAATTACACTTATATAGCAACACAAACCAAATGCATAGGAACATTTTACTAAAGGGAAACCAATTTTTTCCAAAGGAATATATTGTTAAGCAATGACTGTACAAACTCGCTCCTTTTATTAGAAACTACAGTTGACATTGAAAGATTGCTCCCTTCTGCCCAGTGGAGGGGTGGTGAGAGCTCTGTGGAATTTTTTCTTCTATAAATGATTTAGATGTACCTATACAAGTAAAGTACTTTTCTCTTTATATAGTGATTCTCATTTCTATTAATGTTTTTAAGAAATAACTATGTATCCTCAAACATAAAATGATATGACACATTACATGCCATATTATATATGAGTAATACTAAAAATGCTATAGTTGATCAGACTGATAAATACTTTTCACATGGACTTCTGAGTGATATCATTTTTGAAAAATGGTAAGGCTAGGCTGTGTAACAATTCAGAAAATCATATTTTTTCAATAGAGTAAGTAATAGCTGGGGGTAGGAGAGGGGACCCACAGAGATTATCATGTTCTTAATTTGGGAGTTCTCAACAGCTTCTAAAATATAAAAAAGAATCATCAAAATTGACTCTTCATTCAGGTCAACCTTAAAGTTCACATTCAATTTTAATAAATGGATACATCATTTCACTTGATGAGAAAAGGTGAACTTTAGATCCCTAAAGAAGATATTGACATTTATAAAACAAAGGCGAGTGATAACAAATATTTAAAATAGCAATCCAAAATCCTTTGTAATCACTAAGATGGATTTTGTTCTGTGTCATGCAGCCATAAACTCAACACTCTAGAATCAGGATACATGGATCACATTGTTCTAGAATCGACAGCAATTCCAATACCCAAATAGCATGAAATAAAACAGAGAATGTTTAATGGCCCTTAAGTGAACAAAAGCCAATATATTTTTTTTTATGTTTAAGTAATTCTTATAATAAACAACTTATATGAATATATGTAGATGTTTTGCCAAATCAGAGCTACCTCCTGGTATTCAGGGACACTAAAGACCAGGAAAAGTTAATACATGTATTTAACTAGTGAGATGTTAACATGAGAGGCTGGAAAAGCCAGATGTGGTAGAACTCGTATAGTAACAAATCAAAAATCATGTTGATGTGAGTACTTATTATCTCAAACATGGAAAAGTAATCAACCAACACGGTATCATCTCAGAAAATAGCACCACTCTAATGGAACCCAGAAAAACAATCACATTATATAATTTTGCATTTCCCACGTGCATTTTAAATGCCATTATTTTTCCTCTTTTGATCTTTCCTTTGTATTTGTAAAAGGAGCTTTCATCTTCGGATATGTATGTGAGGAGATGCACTGGAGTCTGCATGCTTCCATGTTTATGCCAACAGCCAGCCATACTTTTGCAAATGACACAGACTGTACCAAGACAGTTGAATCTGACTGCTTAACCCCTCAGCTTGTCTGGGCAGTTCAGGAGCCCCTGCTGTGATGTTTTGTTTGCACACGTGCACAGATAAAGGCCACCACTCCTCTCATTAAACAAGAAGACATGCGGGAAAATTAATAATTTAATTTGCAGGGAGAAGATAGATGTGGAAATCAAATGTGCATCTACAACCTTCCCTGGGCACTCACGTTAGTGTCTGAGGAGATCTGATGCCAGTTCTGTTGCCTGGCTTATGTCTCCAGAATAATATCAAAGTGTCAGCAAAATCAGTGCTTTCAACCTGCTGGGTGAGGAAGAGTTGTCTTGTCACAGTGTAGACACCCCGGGAGTGGGAGTGTAGTTGGGAGAGGGGAGAAGGAAAAATCCTATTTGAACTTGAGCCATAACATGTGCTCTGCTAGGCCACCCATGCTCTAAGAATCTGAAAAAATCCTAGACGAGGACCACATGATAAATGACCCAAGGACCCAAGGAGAGCCAGTGTGATCGTTAACAAGTCAAAGACAACTATAACCTACCAGTTTATTCTCTACTCCTAGGAAAATATTTTACTCTTTTCTTTCCTAGAGAGAAATGAAGGGAAGAAGAACTGAAGGGAAGGCAGAGGAAAAGAAGAATGGGGGAGGGGAAGGGGAAGAAATAGAGGCAGGAAACTAGATCTGTTCTTTGTCCTATACCACTGGATTTTGACCCTGGGTTGATCTGAGTGCTTGCAAGAGCAATGACAAGCACCTTTTATTTTACAATCCTCATCAAGCCTCGTTTTCCTGAGGTTTTTAAAATACCAAGCCAGATTACGCTTCGATTTTCTAAACCAACAGCTCCATAAATGACACTAACAACACCCCCTTGTATCTAAATGATGAAGGGGTCACATCCCTATTGAGCTAACCAGATGAGCCATTTCTATGCAGAGAATCCTGAGCTTCACTCTGCCCTCAGACTCTTGATTTAGTCCCCAAGGGCACCTGCAATAGGGAAGAAATTTTAGCTTTGCAATTTTCTACATAGAAACATGGAAAACAGAAACAATTTAGAACAAATTCTTTGAAGCAGTGGAGAGCCAGGCAGCACAAACCATCATAACATCCAACTTTCAAAATGTACCTTTTTAGTTCTGTTTCTTAAAGCTCATTCTTTTGAACTTCTTCACTGCTCATCCTCATAGGCAGAGATCCAAATACATCCATAAATATGGTGCTACTGGGAAACTTCACAACTTACCCTAAAATCAGTATACTGTTCTTCTCATATAAGGATGACATTACTCACTCATGGTCAAAAGCAAGTACCTTGTAAATTGCTTTTTCATTAATGGTGACACCTCAGTACATGCTCTGCTCTGTTTTAATCAACAGCATCAACTGTAAGATAGATGGCTAAGAAGATGATGTTGGGTATGGTTGCAGAATTGAATAAAACTAATTTGCGTGTAGAAAACTAGGTCCTTGGGCTTGGTCTCAACAGTACAAGTCCCTAAACAGTTGATCTAAACTTCTTGAAGATCCAAGAGATAACATAGGGTTAAACACCACCACCATCCTGGATTTAAGTGACAATATGTGGGTTTTGACTCAACCCATAACCAGCTACCTTAGCCTGGGAAGGACATGAGCTTGCTGGAACCTGGAAACATTATTATTTATTTTACATATTCTGGTTCTTTTGACTAATACTAAAGTGTGACATCTTTTAACATCTACCTATTTATTTTTAATCTTCCCTCTGTGAATACAAAGGTGTCATTTCATCCACTTCTACATGACATCCTTACAAATATACTAGGAACACTCTCTTATCTCCAGTACTTTTTTTAAATCTCCTTAGCTCAAACATCTGTAGTTTCTCCAACAAACAGCAAAGGATATAATTTCCAACCTCCTCGCTATTTTGGTTTCTTTCCTCCAAATAATCTCTAGTTTTATTACTATTCCTTAAAAATAGTGAAAAGGCAATCTATGGATCTAATTCTACTATATTGTAGAGCTAGTATTTCCCATGTAAGAGCTGAATGATTTTAATTATTTAAAATACAGAAACCAATGATCTAGCCTGGAAAAGAAGATTGCTCATCTTATACGAATCAATGACAATCATAGTACTCAAGGGATTTGAAGAAAGGTCATTTTTCTCACGTAGATAGCATAGTTTATGTTTACAAATGATCTGACGGTCCACCCTTAGTCTAAGCTTAGTGCTCAGTGTGAGTCTAAACACCTGTAAACATCCACTTAAAGTGTGAATGGATCATTTTCATAAAGGAACATTTCCTAATCAACCACATTAAATTAGTTGCTGGAAGAGGTAAGATTTTCATGTTTTAATCTATAATGAACATTAATGTTCAACATTAGCAACCTTGTAATTTGCACTACTTTATTTGAATTTAGAACCAGCAAACATAGGTATGGATTTATATGCATCTATAAACAAATCTGTAGGCAGACTTTAAGAACTAATTACAGCTGATAATAACAGCCACCATTTGTCAAGTGCTCACTATGTGCATTTGCTAAGTATTTTGTCTATAATATTTTATTCAATTCTAATAATACTATGAAATAGATATAAGTATTCTCATTGTACAGATGAAGGACACCAAAGTTTAGAGAAGTTAAAAAATGTGTCCACGGTCACACAGGTAGCAAGTGGTAGAATGGGAAAATTGAACCCTGGTCTACCTAATTTTAATATCCATGCACTAGATCAGTTCTCTGGTGTCTTACAGCAAAGACCATCTCTCCATGGAATGAAAAGCCTCTTTGGAAGGCCTCAGGTAGATTCTAAGTTATTACGTATTGAGTTGAGCCTATACATTCTTCATCAAAATTTGTCTGTGACACAATCTACCACTATAACAAAACACCCAAGCTGCCCGGCCAAGATTCTAACATCTATGTTTATATAAACATTCATAGCAACTGTATGTATTTTGCCTTTTTCTCATTCCCTGGGAATGATGGTCTCCATTACCAACATTACTACCAAGATATATGACCTATTTTATTGACAGACATGAGAATTTATATAAGAATATTGATCTGCAAAGAGTCACTTATTCAGTCAACAAATATTATTTGAGCACCTATATGTGCCAGCCCTTCTTCTGAGTGTTAGGAATACAGCTATGAATAAATCAGCAAAATCCTTGCCCTTGTGTAATTTATATTCCAACAATTTTATTGACATTCAAAGTACTTGGCTCTTCTCTCTTGTAATCACTGTTAGAATCAGATTCAAAGTTCAACAGGAACACAGTCTCATTACACTCTACTCCCATCGTGAATGTCTAGCTGTGGGCATCTCACTGTTCCTTAGTCCCATTCATGGAGAGGGTGATGCTCCGGCACTAGATACTGCGGAACATAAAAGAGTCGACGACAGATGTTCCAAAACACAGCACCGTATAAAAGTAATGCCTTTCTGGTTGTGGAATTTACTTTATGATGTTTGTAACAGGAAATCTGTGTGCCTAATTATTTTCAATTAATATGATTACTATTGGTTTGTACTTTTTAAGGACAACCTAGGGAGGAACATGTCAGGTGGCAGAGAGAACAGGCTTGAGGTTCAGTATGGGCCACAGCTGAGATGTACAGTGGCTACTTTGCACGCACATAAGAAGAGAATCATCTTCTCAAACAAGGACCATTCCATAGCTCTTAGGAGACAGTGTTCATAAAAATAAAATCTTAATATTTTTCAAGTTATCAAGTACATTAAGAAATTGTAACTCTCTCTCTGCTAGGATAAGAGCACAAAAAATCCAGCTGGATAAAAGTCAGTGTTCTACCTTATATTATACATACTGCTCACCAAGATTGTGCATGGCCTATAAAATCATGCCTGTAAAAAGTGTTATCCACCAGTAAAGAAAAATAAAACAGGTCAAAAAGCAGTCAAGGTAAGCCAAATGAAAGCCTCTGGCTTATTTTCCTGCATAAAGTTCTACAATTGAGGGGTAAGGAAAAATGTGCCACAATTCACTGCAAATGTGACATCTTCAAACAAATCTCAAACTTTCCATGCTAAAGTGAGAGGAGGACATAATACAAATGAGACTTGTAATTTTCTTAAGAATACAGAAATCATTTGATCCATTCCTTAGAATGGTTCTTACTAAATGTATAAAGAGGAAGACAGAAACGTGACTTTCGGCTCATAGACTAACCCTTCCCTGTACCCCATCTGCACTCTCCCTCCTCTTCAGCACTAACTCCTTGGTTCATCACTTCAGTCTCTCCCTTAATATCCTAAGTATCCTCACTCATGATCTTCTGTTACACTCTTCTTGGCAAAGCCTCAACCCTAAAGTAATCAAACTATCTTCACCTCCAAGCCTGTGTCCTCTGCTGCATGTGACACAGCCAGGCAGCTCAGTCCACTCTGAACTCAGGTTTACCAACGCAGGGAGGTCCATGATCTCATCTACATTCAGAGGTTTCCAGGTTAGCAAGCTCCCTGCTTCTCTGAAAAGATTTAAACCTTCTCCACAATCTTAGATCTTACCTCCACCACACCTCCCTCCCTGCCAGGAGGCTTCATCTGAGCCCAATGCAAGAGAAGTTCCAATCTTGCTCCTAGCAGCCTATCTGCTTTTGCATCCACATTTTTCTTCATGCTTTCTTCTTAACATGGAGGTGGAATCTGAGTTCATGAATCTCTTGCACTCTCATCTCCTTTCTCAGTTCATCCCTGTCTTATCTTCATTCTGTCCCTTTACTGGCTGATTACTTGATGTTGAAATACAGTCAGTGGTGGAAAACACTCTTCTGTGTCTGCAACAGGCATAAGAAAGCAGTAAGCTCAGTGAATATAAGTCCTCTCTCTAGCACCAGAAGATGACCTGATGAGTCTAAACCAATGGTTCTCAAATTTGAACAATGTATCACTTGCCTAGAAAGCTTGTTTGAAACACACTGCTAGGTCCCACCCGAGTTTCTGATTCAGTGTTACTGAGATGAAGCCTAGGAATCTGCATTTCTAACAAGTTCCCGTGAGGTGCTGATGCTGCAGGTTCATTACCCCTGATGTAAACCGTGTTTGATAACTGCATTCTCCTTTGTTAATTGTTCGTTTAGAAATGGGCAAATAACTCAGTCTTTACAAGAAGATACAAAAACGAGTCTGAAAGAGTAGGAGTGAGGAAAATCTGGGGACACGTTTTGTTTCCGTATAAAAGGACGGAGCACAAAAATCATGTTCCTTGTTTTTGCTTTAAATGAAGTCATGTGGAACTGAAGAAGCTTGCTAGTGTCTATTACATGTCAAGCACATGAACACAAAGCCAACATGCTAAAAAAAAAAAAAAAAGGTGGAGTGGAAACATAGGGAGAATCTGGCTTGAGTATATTTTTGAGGTCCTGCAGCAACCTTGAATCCACTCATCTCAAGTATTATTATACGAGATAAATAATAAAGGTATTTAATAAAGCCACCATTAGTTAGGTATTCCATTACTTGCAATCACATAAAAGTAACTAACTCATCAACTCCTGGCCATCTAAAAACATCCCTTTTCAACTCATTATCTTCCTCTAGGTAGAGCTCTATTTCACTCATTCATTTAAATATAAACTCTTCAAATGACAAATGCCCTCCATCTCCTTATCTCCTATTGGCGCATCCATCCATTTCAATATGCCTTGCATACTTTTCATTCCACCAAAAATGTTTTCACCATGATCTCACCATAATCCTCTTGATTATAATAGACGTTTTCATGCCTAGTCCTACTTGATTTTCCACAGTGTTTGATGCTGTTTATCATCTGTTTTTCCTGAAACACTCTTTTTCTCTTGGCTTCCATGGTACTGGCATTATCCTCCCTTCGTTTTCCTTCTACGTCTCCATCACTGCTAATTCTTTCCCACAGTCTTTAAGTAGTAGCATCATTCATAAATCAGACCTGTTCTCTTTTTACACATAGTCCTTCAACCTTACCCAGACTCTGAGTTGCTTCAATTCCATCTATTTACAGATGGTGCCTATACCAGTATCTGTTCACCAATTCCCCTGTGGGCTCCAGGCCTCTATGTCCAAGTGATTTCTCATCCACTTCATGTCTCCAGACACTTCAAACTCAGTATGTTCCAACTGAACTCACTATTCCCACCCACTTCTCACACTTCCCCCTCCTCCCATATTCCCTAACTTGTGGATTGGCATCACATTCCCTTTGCTGTTCAAGGGAGAATGTGGGCATCATCTATCACTCCTTCTTATCCTTTATCCCTTGTTTCCAATCAGTCATAAATTATATTTCTAAATATTTCCTAAGTTCATTCTTTCTCCTCATTCTTTCACCATTCCCAGGCTCATGGGGACCATCGTGCATTGCCTAGATAATGGTAGCCTCCACCCCCAGTGCCCTGACCTCCAGGTTGCCCCCATATAATTCCTTCTCTGACTGTAGTCAAAGTAGTTGCATTTGATCATATAACCTCCGCCCAAAACGCTTCAAGGGCATCTTGGTCTGCAATCTGGACCTAGCCATCAAGGTTCTACAGGTGTCCTAACTAAGCCTCTCATCTTCGCACTTCTGTTCTCTCAGCTTTAGCCACTTTAGCCTTCTTTTAAGTCTAAGTCACTGGGCCCCGCACATGCTATTTTCTTTGGCTAACATGCTCTACCCTTCTTGGACTCCTCGTTAACTCCAACTTATCTCTTGGATTTCAGCTTGATTATCACTTTCTCAAGGAAATCCGACCTTTCAAACCAGGCCAAGTCAATTCATGCTCATGTGGCACCATTTGCCTCTCCTTGAGGGCACTTGTTATAGCTGCAATTTTGTTTTCATGTATGATTGTTTAATGAGTGTTTTGTCACCTTCATGCAACCTGAATTTGTTTTTGCTCATCAGAGTTGAGCAATTTGCTGGACACGTGATATTCAATCAATATCTGTTAAATATTCAATTTTTGAAGACGGAAAAAATGGAGGGAAGGAAGGAGGTAGGTAGACAGGTTGGTTTCTTTTCACTCTCTCCCTCTCACTACATCATAACTCTCTAGAATCTGTCATTCTCTTTGACTTGCTTTTGACCTAAGTTAATGTACTTTGCTATAAACTTCCACAGCACCCTTCTCTGAACACTTACAACACCTGTAGTTATTTGTTTAAAGTCTGCTTTCTCCCACTGACTAAAATATACATGAAGAATTTTACTTGTTCTTGTTCCAAATGAATCTCTCACTGCCTGACATATAATAGGTGTTCAAAATATGTTGCTTGAACTAAAGTACATTTGTGTCCTTTTTAATATTTCTCTTAAAACACGATATATATATATACATACATGTTTTGTACCAGCAATAACAAATAAAATGAATATTAACATGTATATTACCTACTCTGACATGTATCAAGATGGGATCAGAATAAAAGCATGCATTTCCTGTCACAGATTCTGCTTTCAGTGACTTTTAGCAAGGTATATTTGGGTAAAATTGTTGTACTGAAAGACAATGTCAAATGCAACCAACTACATCTCACATGTCCCTGTAGTGAATGTACTGAGAGTGCATAAATTAAACAAAATTAAATAATTTGAATCCCATAAAAAAGCAAAAAGACTACTGTCAGCAGGGAGAATCAATTTAAAAAGCCTTGACCATCAATATTATTTATGTCCTTCTTTATCTCTGGCTACACAGGTGTGAAATTGTAGTTCTAGACTTGTTCAGACAACCCAACTTGTCCTCAAAACTGCTAGTGGAGAATTCCGATCTGCCTTCAAAATGTCCAGTGGATTCTGCTCCTCATACCTAAACACAGGGGACAGGTAATGTTATAACTACATGTAGTTATTTTAGAAAAGCACTAGGTATGTTTTTATCAAATATGTTTATTGCTGGGTGGTCCCTCTACCCCACTATGTATTCCACACTGAATAAACTAAGTGACCTGATCATTATGGGGCTCTTTATCAGAGGAAGAAGACAAATTCATTCAACTTAATTTTAAAATTCCACTATTCCATTTCTCTCCATACATCCGAGATGGCACGTCTCTAAGCTAATATGTGCTCCTTTGCATCAATCTTTGTGACTTAAGTATTAACCAAACTAACACTTTCAAAGAGAGGTCAACAGATCTATAATTGCTTAGATAACAGTAGAAACATATGGAAAATTATGTTCTTAAGAAGTTAATTCATTCAACAAATATATTTTGAGTGTCTACTCTTACAGGTAATCTTCTAGGTCCTAGGGATAGATGTGAATAAAAGGGACTCTGCCCTCATGAAGCTTTCATTTTAGTAGGAGAAGGTACATATATATGCTTTTAAATATGTACATACGCACATATTTCTAGTATATCTGACATTTTCCATATCCTTCTTAGAATCTCCATAGGGACAGAAGGTATAATCAGTATGGAAGAAATATAATTTCCCTTTATACCTGTATCCCTTTTACTTTTTCCTATTTGTCTGTCTCTTCATTCTTTTTTCTTGCTTATAGTCTTTCTCAGACCTTCTTGTTAAATTTCAGGAGTAAATCTATCTTTTATTTAAAGGAGACAAAACACTGCCATCTTTACCTATCCCCTACAACATACTTTTGAACTGGGCTCATCTTAGTTGGCAAACCTCATATACACTATTTGATATTTCCCCATCAACTCTCAGATGAGAATCTCAAAATGTTATCGTATAACACTTACTAAGAACTGACAATGTGTGAAATGTCATACAGAGCCGAGAATTAGTCTTGGCCGCTGCTCAGTGGGTTCACTAATGCAAACTTTAATTCACTAAGGACACCAAAAACAGCCTGAAAGAGCTATTAGGACAACTATCAGAAAGTTCAATTTGCTGTCTCAAGGTCCCGACAGTGGCATTAGTGCCAAGAACGAAAAGCCAACTACAAAACCCATCCCTATTTTATGTTACCTATAGAAAAAAACTCAAAAATTAAAAACTACTCCAGTTAAAGAAGTGGTTTCATTTACTTCCTATCCATAGTGTCTACTTTCAATCTTTCAATCTAATCATCTTTCTTCTTAATACCAAATGGCTCTCTGGTTGTTTAAATAATGTATTAGTCTTTTCAAGATATAACAGAGTCATCTCTAAATTTATTCATTAACGGTGTCATTGATTATAAAAAGTAAGTTCAATACAACTTGTCTACCCAGTGTTTAAGATTTTAAAGTATCTAGCAGATCACCTTGAATACTGCCTAAACCTTCATACAGAGAATAATTTACTACCCTTTAAATTTCTAGCAACAAAAAGACAAAACATATCTGAATTTCATATGATATCATTCTCAACCTGACATACAAAAAGCTTCTAAAAGGGAAATGCTTCTATGATTAGAACTTAATTGTGTTTTTAAAGGCAGCTTTCATTTACAAGGTCACTTAAGGTCGTTAGAAATCCAGATATACAGAACAATTGCCTTTCCTTTCTGCTTTCTCTCCCATCTCACCCCAGCAAAAATTTAGGAACCAAATTATTTTTCTCATTAGGCAAAATTCCTTTGTTGAAGAATAGCTCTTAAGGATATTCTATGAATGTGATGGGCTGTAGTGAGGTTCAAAGACACACCTTTATTGGGATGGTCCTATACTGGGAGCATAACTTTTTTTCTAAGAAAAGACAACAATGATAAGCCACAGTACTGACAACTTCAAAAAACAAGGGTTCTGAAAAATTCAAGGTACATCTTGATTATATACACATACAAATACAGTGTCTCCTTGAGGCTTCAGGTATAGTTAAAAGAACCAAATGTAAAAGAGGAAAAAATGATTTGCCAATTTACTGCTTAGAACTCAATTTTAACAACAAAGTAATACAGCATGAAAACCTGGTTATTCGACAGCACTTGGCTACACAGAGGACGGCTCAATGAGCTCCTCTTGCCTGGCTTGTCACAATGACTGACACTTTCTAATATTGAGCTGGAAATAATATGGATATTTAATACTGCAGCATTTACATCAAATAGAAGCGAAGCGCTATTGTTTATCAGCAATCTACTTCTGATGGCATGAATCTATATAGACATAATTATTGTTGAATGATGAGCTCTGATTTTCACATTATGGCATAAACAAATCTGCAGAATATTCACAATGTTTCATCTTGTGTGATTTGAAAAACCTCATAAAGCCAAATTCTTAAGTATTTCCTATGCTTTCCACTTGAATTTTGACTAAAATTTACCTTTTAGATCTGTTATGCCACTCATGAATTTTTTACAGTATCCATCTGTGCTTTGCAATCTCTATTCTCTATGGTTCCACATTGTTTTGGCTAACTAACAGGCCCATATGTTGCCTTAATGTATTTCTGCACAATGTTTGTGCTTTAAAAAAAAAAAAACACACACAGGGAAAAACTACAGGTCTAAATAAGCTATAAAGAGCATCCACATACAGTTAGACTGTCTTTACTGAGTCTGGAGACATTATGATTCTGCTGCGACAAGCAGCATTTGTCTTCATTTTGTCTGACTGTCCTCATGTGTTATTATTAGTGGCTGTCAGGCTGAGGCAGAAAAAAATAGCATCACTTGAGTAAGAAGTTGAATGCATAAATGCAATACTACACATGGTGGCTGAGGGTGAAGAGTCTGTTTGAAATGCCTAAATGCAAACACCAGGGTGAGGAAATTTAAAAGTGAAAATCCTTACTTGGCAAATGTGAGGAGAAAAAAATATGATGTCTTTGTCTATAAAGCAAAGTGAAGGCTAATTATTGACAAAAATTTAGCAGCCTCTGAATATCTTTGAAGACCATCTTTTCAACATGTCAGCTTAACTTTAATTGTAAGAAAACAAATATGTTGAAACATTTGCCTCCAGTCCGGTGTTTCAGATAATGTTGACAAATACCTTGCATTTTAAAGTTAAGCTTTCAGTGTTCAAAAAAAGTAACTTGAAAGTATATTTTCCACACAAACACTTTCAAGCACTTAGTATATTCTGTCACTCTGAACGGGCTCCACTTGGGTATCAATTGCTCCCACAATCTCACTTTACCTACTTGTCTCAAGAGTTCTTTCCCACACAGCCTCTCATCATTTCAGCAGTCAGTTTATTTTACTTTCTTTTTCCATCATTAAGACAAACCAGATTATCATAAGACCCAGAAATTGTTATACTTAGCTCCTTATCAGATAGAAACACTAATTATCCAGAAAGTAGTTTTCCTTCTAAAAATAAATTAATCTTTATCTTCTTATTTTCCTATCTGAAAAGATTATCTTCTCTAGTCTCATTCATGGTCACTAAACAAGGATGTTTCACCAAAAGCTTTAAAAAATACTCTTAAACAAACAATTCTTACAAATACAAGTAAATAAGCATTTACCTTTCTCATCAGCAGCATCTCATGAAGAACTACATAAAGATATTTTCAAGAAGTCGGCCTCCTGTGGCTTTCTTTACCTATCACCCACAACAATCACAGTTTTTATGGTTTTACAATGTCAAAGCATGCCTCTATATAAAATATACATAATTTATAGGTATACAATGAAAAAAATGGGTTGATGTTATACTAATATATTGCAACTAAATAACACCTTTATTATTCTTTCTTACCTTTGTTTCTTCTCTAATGTTAGCTATTACTCTTTCTCCTTAACTACTCTTTCTCCTTAACCATATTATCCTTAGTCTACCTTCAGCCTAGATGCTGTTCCTTGATGAACCAGTCATACTAACTTCTTTCTTCTTAAAGCCTTTTTAAAAAAACTATTTTTCATTATCAGATGTTAGAGCTTCATCTCAATTTCCTATAATGCACAATGTAGTGCCTTACAGTATCAATTTAAGCTGGTGCTTAATATAACACTACATATTAATTTTGTGTGTATCTGATTTGTCTTCCCAACTAGACTGTAAGTACCTTGTGGGTGGAGAGATTTTTATCTCATTCTTTATAATCCATAGCACCTGGCCCATGGTAGACGGTAATAAAATAACTGTTAACAGATGCACAAAGGAGAGTTTATGCTAAAATAACTGATTTGCATATGGTAGGACAAGCCTCTGGTAACATATTAAGAAACAGAACCAAGAGCAGGGCTGTCTAAAGTGATAAATGGAGCCCTGCATGGAAGATCAATGATCGCGGAAATATTCAAATGCAAGTGTTTCAACTCCAAAAGGAATTTCCCTAAGCATTTCTCTCCCATCTACACCCCCTTAAAAAATAAAAATAAAAAATGGAAGATATTCTAAATAGAAAAATAAAATTGCTAGTATATTAACATATCCTCTTAAAACTCATCAACAGAGAAATACAAATATTTTTATAGAAAAGAAGAGAGGGGAAGCAAAGAGTCCAAGAAAATGTTTGTAAAAAATATTTGACTGCTTTGACTGTCCCTTAAAAAATAAACATCAGTTTATTTTCAGTGCCTTAGGAGATATCTCTGTGAAAATTTTCTGGCTTGGTTGTTAATACACTGCCTGCTACCAGTAGCATACAAGCCTGGGAGGCTTCCCTACTATCTATTATCATTCTTCATGGCAAACTCGGGTTTCTTTCCAAAGCAGGTATCCAGGTGAAAAGCTGTTCAGCCTTTGGCCCCTCTTCTCTTGTTTGCTTATAAACTCACTGTTTATTAGCCCTTTCCCTGGGAGATTCAGGGCAAATGGGGGATGCACACCAATTACTTTACTGGTTAGGTAGGGCCCTATCAACAAAGTTAGGTAGGGGCATGCTCTTGGAGGACATAAACTTTAAAGTTGTAGGTAAGTATCAGCTTCCTTGGTTCATCTTAAACTAATTTTTGCAATTAGAAGTAGATTTCTGAAAAAAAAAATTCCTGCATTGCTTTTGTTCATTATCTTTTAATATTTATCTATGTCCTTACAAACTTTTATCGCTAAAAAAATGAGTGTGTGTGCAATTCCAGGGGAACCAAAATTATCTGCAAAAAGAAAACTATTCTGTGGAAAACAAATAGAAGTCCTCTGTCAATACAAGTTTTTAAATAGTTCTGATTTTTAGCAAAAATAAGTTGTTACCAGATATAAGAATAGAGTTATTTCTTGGTGCTTCTTTCTCTTTCTGCTCCTTTTTATTTCAGTGAAATCTCCTCATGTTTTTTTCAGAAAGGCATTCACATTGCCCAGGTTGCTTTATAACCTAGAAAAAGTTATCCTGAATAAGGCAGATGCTATTTTAGATGACAATAGCATCAATGACCTGGTGGGACTTTAGAGCAGAAAGGTAATGTCTAATACGGCAATAAAGTTCAAAGCAAGAGATTTGGTGCATTTATTCCTCAAATAATTGAAAAGATTCAGTATGAATCCAAACATATCTTTCTTCTAACGCTTCAATAGGACATTTTGTTTTGGGCCTACTAGTCATTTTTCCTACTTAGAACGTAATCACACAGAGTTGGAATGGCAGATTCACAATAAGGACACCCTGTGTCATGCAATATCAACATCAAATTCTGAGGGAACAGATAAGGGTCCATGTCAGATCAGGCTGTTATTACATTGCAGTTATATTTTAGAGGACGTGATTTAGCCCACACTACATTTTTATGAATAAGGTGACAATTCTTGTTACAAGAGTTTTTAATGGCTATTGATTCAAAACTACTATTTCATAAATAAGTGATTCTTGAGGATTTTCCAGGAATTTGCATTTAATATTTCTAGCTATCAGAGGCAATGTTCCATAGTTGCAGATGAGATAAAAGATTCATATTCTAATTTTTTAAATAAAATACATATCTATCAATTAGGCTGCATAGAATTCTTAATTATATCATCTTGCATATACTTTCCTGAAAGTATCAAGTACCAACTTTTAGCACCATTTCCCTAATAAGAATCATATAAACATAAAAGCTAAAGCTAGTCAAAAAAGCAAAGAGCAAAACCACAGAATCTCATCTTATTAGCAGTTAAAATTGTTTTTTTATCCCCAGAAATCCTGTTTCTGTAATTGGAAACCATATTAAAACAACCAAAAATAAACGAAGTAGAAGGGAAAAATTAATGCTCAGAAGAAATATGCAAGTAGACACAAATATCAATGTCCATAAGTAGAAAGCATAAGTTGTAGAAATAAACAATTGGTTTCATTTTATTTATCTTTTCTCATTCCTATAAAATGAGAAACTTAATTCTTTTTATGGAGTAAGAATAGAATGTCTATCTCAGAATTACTGTCATTTGCTAAGCAGGAAATAAAAGTTTTAAAATATTTTTCCCTTGAATTTTTGAAGAAGATAAGCCAATAGAACAAAATCTATTCAATACTGCTGGAAAAATATAGCATCAGAAATGGGTAGTTTTAATTCTATGTTTTAATGTCTATGTTTTAATTATTCAAAGACTGTATTTTATTCCAAAAATAATTCAGGCTTTCCTATGTTATTTGTGTTGAAGATATTTAAAACAGAAAAAAAAAAACCCTTACCAGAAACACGTTATGGAAGTAGTGTTATCATTTAGGATTTTAATAAAATGCTAGAGCCAGATAAATCTCAGTATATCTTCTAGTCTAGTGCCCCGACTCTGTCCAAGATAAATTATTTTTTTTCCCTTTAGAGATCTCCAGGGAATAGAGTTCTTGTTGTTCTTCAACACCTTGTTCTCACCTTCAATCAGTTTTATTATCAGGGAATTTATCCTTTATGTTCAACATAAATTGTGCATGCTAAAGCCTAAGCCATCTTCTGTAGCTTTCCACTTGCGAAGATGGAGTTGGTTTGTAAGTACCTATTGTATGCTTGATGTGTACAAAGCTTGATTTAAAAATACAAAAATAAGAAGAGGTTTTCCTGCAGAGGTACTCCCATGTCACAGGGAACAAAGACATCCTCGGAGCTTTATAGAATTTGAAAGCTTAAAGTAAGTTGGATATTATACAATCCAAAACAGCAATTAAATATAATGCTTCAATCCACTCAAATCTTCACTATAGGTAACAACAAGTGCTGAAGGAAACCAAATAAAAAAAATTGGAAGGAGATAGGATTAATCGAGGGAACTGTTCTAAAAGTAAGTTTGGAACAGTATCTAATAGGATGTAAAGGGTATACACTGTCAAGAAGGATAGAAATGAATTGCCTGAATAGAAACAGGCAGAGTCAAAAACACAGAACTGGCAGACTGAGAAATTTTTACATGTAGGACCATGAATATCTTGGATGGAAAATATGAAGAGCTGTGCTATGGAGAAACCACCGTAAAGACAAGAGGCATTTTAAACACGGATTACATACTCAATGGGATGCTGTAGTCTGTGTCTTCAAGTATGCTATGGTACATTTGTGTGTGCATGTGGTTTACATATATGGCAATTTACATACCAACTACTGGGAGAATATTGAAGCAAGTGTTTAATATAAAATAGGATTAACAACATCAGAAAAATTTCCTTGAAGGAAAAATGGACTTTGAGGTGGACTTTGAAGAAAGTACAAGATATGGATAGAAGGACAGATTGGGGAGGACATAAAATAAAGGTTTACTCAAAATGGCAAGGATACAGTTAAGTTAGGCTGAAAGGCTAGAAAATACCCAATCCAGGAATAACAGAAAGAGAAAAAAGTTTTTATTCTTGTTATAATACTTGATAAGAATGGAATCTCTTCATGAGGTTAACAGAGAATGAGAAAGCTGCCATTTATAGGATAGATAAAAATTGCGGATAAACTCTTTCTAGTGCAGCATATAAGGGGAAGCTGGGATCCTTTATAATTCTGGGGCTCTGCATGGAGGTTGCTCACCTTCAGTTAAAACAACGTAAGGGCAGAAGTATAGCCTTATGCATATTGGTTGAAAAATAGATTTTTTGATGAAATGTGGGTGTTTTGCGCAGCTCAAGAAAACCTAGGGCACTGGATTCCTACTTTCAGCATGTCTTAATGATTAGAGATTGGGAGAGGGGAGCAGGGAATTCTTCCATTCAAATGTCTTATCTATTGTTACTCCAGAATTCCACAACCTTCATAACCTAAATGCAATTCTGCACTACCTTCATTGTTTAAAGGCTTACTGATTTTGACTGGTAATTCTCGAGGAGTGGACAGTGACAGAACCAAACCACCCTACCCACCACTAGGCGATCTAACCCCACTGCCTTCAAGTTGTCCTCCCTTGACTCTAAGTGGCCCTCACTGAGAAGGCAGTATTATATTTATAGTATTTGCTTTGTGGTAACACTTGTCAGAAATCAATAATTAAATTCTCCCCAAAAATTTAAAGTAAGGCTCTATAACAGATTACAGGCTTGGAAAGGATTGTGGATGAAAGCCTTTGTTGTTTCTTAAATTTGAAGTAAAAACTATCAGTAATGGGCAAAAGATAGGAGTAATGAGCAGAAATGCTTGGTATAGGAATTAAAGAATATTTTCCATTAAAGGTTGAATTTTATCTTTTTTTCTTTGAACCGCTCATGATATAATGGAGAAACCTGCTAATTGATGTTTCTTCATTATGTCTCACAGAGACGCCCAATGACTTAATTTTATATCTAAAATACTAAAATAAGAAAAGGAAAAAAATAAGACACTGACAAAGATTTCTACTTTTTTTCCCCACCAACTGAACTCTTGTTTCCTCTTATATCTTGCTGACTCAGAGTTGGGGGAGGAGGGAAAGCGAACGTTTGCTACTGGGTTGAAGTGAATTGTGGCAGGTACTTTTCGCTCTCATGCCTCTGTTCCTTCCTATCTAGCTGCAATCATTTAAGCTTGCTCTGATTCACTTTACCTGAAAGCAGAAGTAAAATGCATGGAAATACTGCAATATGCACATAACCTGGGTCTCTAACTAAGGATATACTCTATTTTACTTGATTCTGAGAAAAATAAAGAGGAAGGAAAGAGAAAGAACCATCAAAAGAGGAAGGCTGATTTTCATTTATGATCTAATATGAAAAGAATGAATCAAGAATTACAGGTGTATTTTAACAGCAACAATGGGAAAGAGGTTGGAATGTGATGGAATTTACTTTAGAGCTCCATCCAGAAAGAAGGAAATTTTTCTTTAAAATCCTAAAGATCCTAGATTTGATTAGGTCAATCAAGTAACTGAGGGTAGAATTTAGATAAGGCAGAAACGATACTTTGCATTCTTACAGTCTGAAGTCTTTTCAGGGGCACATAAAAAAGTGGTAATATTTTAAAATTATCTTTATCCAAATAAGCTGTCCCTGACCATGGAAAATTTGTTCTTGCAGCTTCCAGTCCTTAGACAAGAACTTCAGCAACACTGCCTGCTCACACTAGCAATCCTCACACTGCCAGTGCTGATGCATTTTACTGCAGTTACTTCCATATCCTCAGCTTCTGATGCCCAACACGCTCAAAGACAAGCAGCTAAAGGGCTCACTCTGGGCCTTTATATTCAAAGGCAGGAAAATCAATATCTATCTCCAAAAGACAGATCTGAGGATGCTGTAGTTCCGAAATACTCCCAGATATTCTGAAGCAAAGCAGTCTTGATAGGAGAGTCACAGCACAGACACAAGTGAGGCCGTGCCCTCATGCAGCTTCCAGGGATCTGTGGCTCAGAAAAGGATAAAAAAGTACTATCAGTAGCAAATGAAATTAAAAAAAAAAGCTTTGAATTTTCCCAGAAAAAAAGGGGAACAAAAATTCATATTGAGTACAACGGTAAGAAAAGTGTTGTCCTCACATATGAGAGAGGGAAAAAAAGCACTAAAAATATTCCAGCAAGGAATTGTAGTTGTGATTTAGGCTAGAAATAAATTGACCAAGGGATATTATCGAAAGAAATCTAACAATGATCTTATTAAATTGGCAAGCTTTCATACTGGTATTTCCTGTTGTATGAACTGCCTTTGCTTTCAAGTCCTTATATTTTTAAAAAAGTAATTTCTTCTCAATTTTGTAACTAAAACAATATTTTAATAATTACACAGCACTAAACTGAAGATTCCTTGAACCCGAGATTGTGTCCATCTCTGTATTCCTAGTTCCTAGCACAGATTCTGGCATATAGTAGGTTTTAAATAAACATTTATTGAGTGAGCACTGGCAATGTTATGGTTTACAACTTATTCCCAAAGACATTATCTGATTTAATGCTCATGACTATATGATATAGTTTTACATCCCCACTCTACAGGTAAGAAAATATCAAACAGATTAGGTGGCTTGCCTAAAACCATGTAACCAGTGAGGAGCAGAGCTGTCACCTGAACCTAGATATTCTGACTCTTTCAAGTATATGGTTTCCTTAGACACTAAGCCTTAGTCACAGGCAATTCAAACTGGTAAATCACCTTGGAATAAATTTGGCAATATATATCACTAGCAATAAAAATATGACAACCATTTGGATCATTCCTTGGAATTGGGTCAAAGGGAATATTGCAGATGAAGAAGGGAAAAGCTACAGAGCAAAGATATTCAACAAGATATTAGTTATTTTGTCAAAAAATAAAATCCAGCCAGGTGCAGTGGCTCACATCTGTAATCCCAACACTTTGGGAAGCCGAGGTGGGCAGGTAACTTGAGCTCCAGAGTTTGAGACCAGCCTGGGCAACATGGTGAAACCCCATCTCTACAAAAAATACAAAAATTTAGCTGGGAGTGGTGGCTCACACCTGTAGTCCCAGCTACTCGGGAGGCTGATGTAGAGGAATTGCTTGAGCCCGGGAGGTGGAGGTTGCAATAAGCTGAGATCATGTCACTGCATTCCAGCCTGGGGGACAGAGTGAGACCCTGTCTATAAATAAATAAATAATAAAAAGCATATTACAATGTTAGGTAAAAAACATAAATTCTAAATTGTGTTTCTGCTATGATTAAAAATATGCAAAGCTATGCAGACACATAGTCAAAGTCTAAGGGTGCCGTATAATATAGCTTTTATATTGTATATTGAGTTATACAATATCTAAAATGGGAAATAAGGCACAGACACAACCACTCTGGTGGCCTGCCATAAAAGTACCAGACAAGGCTAAACACTGTCAGAGAAGCGAGCATTCACTGTCAAATAAAATGATCATTTGAGTAGATGACATCTAAACTGAGCTGAGCTTGAAAGAATGGTTAGAATTAGCAGATTGAAACTAAGCACTTGTAGATGGCTGGGAAGACATTTCAAGCAAAAATGGCAGGAACAAAGGCAAAGAGGACGAGAAAAGCAAGGCATGTTCAAAATTGTCAGGTCACCATGTTAAAGAGCTGGTCTGAGATTTAGACAAATTGTATTGGTAGAGCTATAGAGTTTCTTCACCTCAGCACTGTTGACATTTTAAACTGGAAAATGTGTTGTGAGGGCTATCCTGTGCACTGGAGGATATTTAACAGTATCCCTGGCTTCTATCCCCTAGATTCCAGTAGCAACCCGAAGTTGTGACAAACAAAAATGTCTCCAGGCCGGGTGCAGTGGCTCCAACCTGTAATCCCAGCACCTCGGGAAACCGAGGCAGGTGGATCACCTGAGGTCAGGAGTTCAAGACCAGCCTGGCCAACATGGTGAAACCCTGTCTCTACTAAAAATACAAAAATTAGCTGGGCATAGTGGCAGATGCCTGTAATCCCAACCACTTGGGAGGCTGAGGCAAGAGAATCGCTTGAACCCAGGAGGTTGCAGTGAGCCAAGATCGTGCCACTATACTCCAGCCTGGGCAACAAAGCGAGACTCCGTCTCAAAAACAACAAAACAACGAAAAAATAAAAAGCCTCCAGACATTGCCAAATGTCTCCTGGAGGTCACGGTCCCTGTTTGAGAAACAATGAGCTAGAATCTAGACAGAAACTTGATTTTAGCCAAGATGCATGCTACAGTTGACAGGGCATTGTAACCCAGAGACTGAGTAGGACTGGTAAGTCTGGGCTCAAGAGGCTACATCATTGAAAGCCACAAGGACTCAAACACTGAGCAGAGTTAGAATAAAAATACCAACTATTCAGCTGGATGCGGTGGCTCACTCCTGTAATCCCAGCATTTTGGGAGGCCAAGGTGGGTGGATCACCTGAGGTCAGGAGTTTGAGACCAGCCTGGCCAACATGGTGAAATCCTGTCTCTACTAAAAATACAAAAATTAACTGGGTGTGGTGGCGCATGCCTGTAGTCCCAGCTACTCATGGGGCTGAGGCAGGAGAATTGCTTGAACCTGGGAGGCCGCGGTTGCAGTGAGTCAAGACTGCGTCATTGCACGCCAGCCTGGGCAACAGAGTGAGCCTCCGTCTGAAGGAAAACAAAAAGTACCAGCTATTCTTGTGCCAAAATGTAGCTTGGGACACATCTTTGTGATGATCTGACAGAAGGAGCCTTGAATATCTGCAAAAGAAATCTGGAATGCAATGAGAAGTAATGAATTTTCTGTTTTATAAGCCAGGGAATTGATTGAAATAACAACAGCATTCTAGTTATTAATCCAAAGGCAGTGTAGAGGATGAATTGAATCAACCAGCACTTAAAGGCAGGAAGATAGGGGACAATTTAGGAGTAGGCAGCAATCTTCTGAGTGTGAAGGAAAAAAAGCCTGAAATACTGTGACAGATATGGAAAAGAACAGATGAACAGTGTCAAAATTGAAGAGCAGCCTCAAAAGTTTAAATAAGCTAAATGTATTGCATTCCATCTAAGCCTCCAGAAACTTTATAACTGCAATGTAACTGTAGGCAGAAAAACTATATGAGTTCAGTCACATTTGGTAAATTTTAACCACAGAAAGACTCTTTCAAGAGATTCTATTTATTATTTTTAATTCCTTGGACTTACACAGCTTCATGACACTGGACCAGCAAAGGATTAATGAAATTAGCTTACAAATATTTAAAAATCTATTTATGCAGTGATTAAAAAAAATCAACTCAACTTGAGACTTGCCAATGTTAGAGCTACAAAGAGGGCAGAAGAGTATTTCAATCATCCACAGCTTGATACATTCTTCTATTTAATTAACATACCAACTCCTTACAAAATATTTAATAATTCCAATGTTTTAGCAATGTCTCCAACCAGATTCTTTTAGATGTCTCCTGTAGTTTTCTGCTATGCTGGGTTTTTTAGCATAATTCAATTATGGTAGGAAACAATGAAATTCCATATTCTCGTAGTCACTAGAAGACCACATTCTTACTCTTCTCTGTAGTAATATGCCTACTCTTTTGTGTAGTATTCAATTGAAGAAAGCATAAAGGCCCAGGGCCAGACTCTTCTGGAATCATAGCTAATGAATGAATCTTACTGAACTTTCTGCACTTTCTTTCTACTCTCAAATTAAGCTGGTAAATTGAATAAATCCCACTTTTCCACATTTTAAAAGAGGTCAGGGAAATACTTAATTACACTATGAATTTTTTTCTATTAAGCTAGTGCTTCCCAAAGCATAAGAGATTACAGAGATAGGCAATTTGTCATCTTTTAAAATGATAAAATATAGTAATGACAATTAAAATTCTAAGTTAGGATGAAACAAATCCTATAATCTCTTCATCCTAAAACACACATATTTATTTTAACATAAATTATAAGCAGATTTTTGTTAAGGGATATTTTTTCTAGTATAAAGGCCACCGAAGTGGGAAAGGAATTATTCTTTTATGATAAATCCTCATTATAGGCACTAAGATTTTCTATTTATATTTCTGCACCTCTAATCAGTTACTATCCTTCTGTACCATCTCAGAATCCCCCAGTGGGGCTGCTCAACTCCCCTCCCCACAACCTTACAAGTTGCTATACTTTTTAAACATATCACCTGGAGCTTTATAGTATGGACCCTATTCTTGAAATTTATTCTGCAAATACAGTCAAGCATTTAATTCAAAAGCATGAAGCAGTTAAATAATTTTATCAGTGGGAGAACTTAGAAGCCCTGGGAGGAGAAGTATTATACTTCATAACACCTGTTGGTTTGCTAGTTTTGCCATTGCTTAAGCATTTGTGTCCAAAAATAAAACTCTGTATCAACAAAATAATTGATAGTCATTTTCCCTCAATATATTCCACATACTCCACTTTCCTCTGGAGGACTCACAGAAATCTCAAGAACTTTTGCCATGCTATGAAACATCACCACCATATTTGGCCATATGCAACTCTTCATCCTAGCTCCCCTCCTCTAAAATAAACAAAGACTGAGTAGTCTCACCCTCGACTTCTTTGTTCCTGGTGTCTTCCTTCACAAACGACACTGGATAGCAGTTCGTATGGGACAGTGCCCAGAAAGCTACTGGCACCCCACATGTACTGCTATTAACAGTAATAAGAACATGAGTTACATTTATAATCAAAGGAAACACAACCAGATCTCTGTTCCGGTTTAATAAGATAATTGAAATTACCTCATGCAAGGTGTTCAATGACCAATAAATGTTTGGATGGTGGCCAATGGCCTCCAGATATACAGGCATTTGATCATAAAAGGATGTTTGGCTGTTTCCCAGGAAGAAGAGATTAAAAAAAAAAAGAACAGAGTTATTTTCCCCTTTTCCATGTGTATGGCATGAGAGAGAACAAATGTGAGGTTATGACAAGGTGGAATCAGGAACGATTTGGCCAGTGATGAAATACTCAACCCACCTGGAGATGTTTTCTCATCTTATCTTAACCAGGGGCTTGCTGACTGGAAAGGACCCAACTTTGGCAGGTAAAGTTAAATGTATAGTCATAAAGACCTGCAGAGTGAACTCCTGAGAATCAGCCAAGTTTTAATAATTAGATTTCACAATGAGGACCGTCTAGTACTGATGAATTGGGGTAAAATGAGGGGAAAAGTACTCTTCTTGATTAGCATTTTTATTTCAAACTGTGCTAAGAATTGTACTTCCAAACTGACTAATAAAGACATTTCATATTTTCTGTCTGCTTTCATACTCAACTTTAATCAAGAAATCAATGTTTGAAAATTCATTTATTTGGCTGAGTCAGATGTTTTTTGATGTTCATATTTTGTTTTTCTTTTTCTATTCATTTTAGCCACCTACATGAGAGAATTATTGGAGGCTATGAAGCATCCGACCCATGCTGTAAGCATTTCTTGAATGTATCCTGGCTGGAAAAAAAACATGGTAAAGTGTTCATTTGGGATTGCATTAACTTCTCTTCTGTGTTAAATAGGCAGAGAAAGACCATCCTTGAGGATATCTGTGTTTAGTACTCACACCCATTTCAAACAGAAGTTGGAAGAGAGGGAAAAAACATGAGAAGGTGGGGAAAATGGAGAGCAGAGAAAAATAAAGGCACTGAAATTTCTAAGAAAGGAGTAAGCAGAAATTTATCAATCTGTACTTACATAAGAGAATGATAGACTAGGAATCAGCCAGTCTCCATTTCTATTATACTACACCATATGCCATCACTGATATTTCAGTGTTTCTGACTGAAAAATGGTAAATTGTGTAAATCAATATAATACTAAAAATTGGAAGAAATTTACCTAAAACTGCAGCAGAAGAATTGCTTTAACTGAGACTAACTGAAGATTCAGGGACATGTTTTGGAAGGAAATGCCACATCAGTTCAGGAGTGACTTTCCACTTTTCCTCTGAGGAGCTTTACAAGTAGTACCAAAATCCCTAGAGAAAAAGAAGTACCTAGGACTTGTGGAGGTGGAAAAGAGGTTCTCACATGTGTTGTACAGTCAAGAACAACATTCACTGAGTCTTTGCAATGGCCTTCTAAGTTCTGTGGGAAGTTACAAAGGATGGCACTGCCTCTAGGCTGGGATACAGATCACCCAGTTGTGTGAAGAAAAACCATGTAAATGCATCACCTACTGAAGAGCTTCAGTGAGCGGAAATAAAGAGTTCAATTAGCAACCACAGATAATTTGTAGGTCTTGAGCCAAGTTTACACAAAATGACGCTTTACTTCCCTTTACATTCTTAATCTTCTGGGTCTCAGCAGGGGTTGAAATAGTTCCATATAAAAGAACAGGGCAATTACCAGGCCCTTTGAACTGTACTGTGTAGGGCAATTCCAGTGGGATCCGGTGTTTATAGGCAAATTAGTAGCTTCAGTGGTTTACTGTTAAGCTAACAAGCCATTAGAAGGGTCTGTCCTCCAAGCACAATGTCTGAAGGTATTCATAAATTTTGGTTCTGGGTTAGAAAAATGCAGTAGTTGGTTAAAACTAGTGTGCCTGATTTCTCTACTCTCCCCACCCCAGATTTGAGCACAGAGTAAAAACTATCAGGAACAGCATTCTGTGAGCTTTGCACTGTGGTGTTTGATTTCGTATTTTAAAATGTGGTTTTCAGCAAAATTACTTTGCTATTAACTAAATGAAGAGGACCATTTGGCTTATGCTTTTTGGAAAAGGTGGAAGCAGGAATGAATGGTTGAAGAAAAACAGCTGGTCCAGGATTACCCATTTCTCCTCTGCTGTCTTCTGTTAGATGCCCCTGAGAGATAGAAAAAGCACATGCCATCTCTTAGAGTCATAGACACTGAAGTCAGGACCCTCCATGGCCAACAGATTTCTGACTCTTTTGGGGGTTGCCAGCAAAGCAGGAGAACTCTTCTTCTTTTGCTTTTGATAACCCTGTATCTCTCTGCTTCTTAGTTTAGTTTCCTTTTCTCCCCATCTCTTCTACACTCTACTGTCTTCCCACCACACATACTCATATTTGTTAACCATTTTGCTTAGGAGAAGAGTGGACAGGGCATGGCTAAATATTCTAAGACAGACAACCAGTATCAAGTTAACCACAAACTTAGAAGTAACAACTATGCTATAGTTGTTATGTTCCAAGGAGGAAGGCTTAACTCTGAATGTATATTTTTATCAAGACACTGATGACATCTATTTTTTTTAGTTTGAGATTATTTGCTTTTGAAAAATGTTTTTCTTCTTCATTGCTTATGTTTCCTGAGTAAAAAGTGTATTGCAATAGGCAGACTATGAGATCTCTTGTTCTTGTTCCTTTAAAAAAATTTTTAACCCCCTTTTTCCCCTCAGGGCATAAGCTAATACAAAACAAAAATAAAATAAAGTGGTTCCTAATAGATTCAATTAAGACATTAGATTCACACACACAGCTCTGAAAAAATAATGCTAGTGCAAGACACCCTCACTAATAGACTGAGTTTAATGTTATCCAACAGAAGGTTGCTAAACTGAGTGCTGGGATGGTGTGGGCAAATAGCTTTTAATACTTTAAACCAAATCACCTGTTATTATAGAAGAAGCACTCTGATGAATTTTATATTCCTATAGATGCTGTGAGATTTTTTAAAAATGGGATTTGCTAGAGGCTAACGTTTTTTCCAAAGGCAAAACAAAATACCCCAAAAATATTGTGAACAATTCAAACCTAAGAAGCTGGAGTTAGTAAAAGACATTAGGAGTTATCTTATGGGAGACTTCCATAGCAAAGACTTGACCTGGTCAAGTTCATCACTGTACAAAGCAGCAGTCAAATTTATAGCTTCATTCATGTTCATTTGCTTTATACTTATTTGTTATTTGTATTAGTCAAAATATGGGAGAAGGAAATGCTCTTGAATTACCCACTTGTGAATTACTTCTGAGGTGAAAGGAAGAAGACTTTCCCTCATAAATTGCATCACTGCTTTGCACCGTGGAAGATTCAATTTCAGCTCTTATTCTGTTCAGAAATGGCCTCTTCCTGCCTAAAGGGATTAAAACACCTGTTCCGTGCCATGGTATACTAAAAACCAATAGTGCAGAAAGGATGCAGTCAACAAGGAACACAAGTCCAGACCATCCAGATAACTAAGACAGAGAGCTGCAGCAACATGCAGCCATTACCCGCCATTCCCATCAGAGAGTAAAGCAGGCAGCCAACAATGTGCAGAGCATACTAGAAGCAAAGCTTTCTGCAGAAATCCACTGGTCGAAATCAAGGACTTGGGTAGGTACAAAAGCAAAGAGTAACAATTCTCTAAGCTTAGTAAACAGGCCCTAAGGAAAGATGCAAGCATTACAATACAGACAAGGGAGAACAAGAGCAACATGGGACAGACAGACAAAAATGATCAGAACAGGAAAACTCCCACATCCACATTACCTGTCTCCCAGAGAGGAAGATCTGGGTATTAGAACTCCCTGAATATGTTCTATATCTGATTTTGTTGGTTGACAGAGAAAACTGTACAATTTTCATTCCAGAGGGTAGAATCTGTCATTCTCCATAAACTCCTATGTCATTTTCATAAAGTTTCCATTATATATTCTTTTCAGGCACTGTTAAATGTAGATATCTAAGCTAGATGGCCTCTAATTAATATTCAAGGACCTGACAGCCAAAGGAGTATAAAACAGGTCATTAATATAAAAAAAGTATGTAGATCCATGAGCATGAAAATACTGATGGACTGATTATTAGTTAAGAATAGATAAATACTTGGTATCATTTGTCTAAAATAAAACAAATATTAGCTGTAAGATCTAAAGAAAAGGAAAAAGGGAAAAAAAGGAATTAGAAAAGCAGTACCCATTACAGAATTTGGACTTAATAAAGATGATTTCTGCCTGGGTGTGTTAAATACTATATCAGGGAAATCTTAGTTTATTCAGTGCCTTATGTGTCACCATGGCTACCAGAGGCTCCTTCCAAAGCCAAAAAAGTAAAAGAGTAATGACTCAACATTAAAATATTTTTCTTTCTTAGCCTCTTCAGAAGAGCAGCATTCCTACCACACGTAGTATAGCAACAAGAAGTTCACACCTCAATGAAGGACTTGGTTTCAGTCCTTCAGTCCAAAGAGATTATGAAATACCATACGCTACTTTGACTTGGAGGCAGCAATTTCCAGTCCTTCCAGCTAGAATGACAGTTTCTCAGTTAGAGAGAAACAAATTTTACTATTTCCCTTGGTCTCCATTCCCCTACTTCCCAGGTCACTGAAAGGACACTGTGCATCACGATTACTGCTGCTTTACAGCATTATCTTCGTAACGTTTGAACATGGTTGTGCTTTTTCTCAAATATTTGTGCTTACTGCTTAATTAAGTTGGTCAGCAGGAGGATGTAGGACTGTCAGATTTTAAGTTATAGTTCTTATTGATGATGAGAGAAATCAAACTGCTTTTGTAAAAGGAAGGAAGGAAGGAAGAGAGAGAGAGAGAGAAAGGGCATCAGACTGACCACATGGATGTCCACCACCATTACCGTGGGCCACAATAATAGTTCATTCATGAAGGTATGTCCTGCAGTTAATACTGGGGGAGATGCAATCAAGAGAAGGAAAGAATGTGTCAGAAGATAAAATGAATAAAGATTAAAATGGTATTACTGTCCATTTATAACCCTATTATTTTACTGAATCATTTAATGAAGAAATTGAATACAAACCCCATGTACCTCCCTTCAAATGACCAACCCCACATGTAAACTATGTGGCTTTAGGTAAAGCTGCATGTCTGACATAAACTATTTACCATTTTATCAGTGATGGAATAATAGAAGCAGGTGTTCCTGCTCGTCTAAGTGAAATACACTCACTAAACATTTTATAATCTATCAGACTGTTGTATCAGTGATGTATTGTACTATTGCATTTTTTCTTAGGCCTAGATTATAAAAAAGTATGCCACAAGCCTCCCGTTAAGCATCAGAGAATCAGATCCACATTTCTTATGCTTTTTTTTTTTAATGCCTATTTACCTACCAAAACAAGCTTTCTATAACTTTCTTGTGAGCAAACAAACTTTCTTCTAGTTCATTTTCTTTCTCTGTAATATTTCAAAACTTTGTGGCTTTGGAAACATCTCTTAATAAAAATAGGTCTACAAATGTAGGGAAATGCAATACTGATAAAAATGAAAACTGGTATTGAAGGTTTTATCTGGTGACTTTCTATTGTTCATAGATCTCATTAAGAGTTCCTCTTTGATTTAGAAATTTTTAAGCTCCTACCAATGCCAAGTCAGCATACACTATAAACATGTTCACCTACAGAGGCATGGAAGATAACACTCCCCAGCATTATTCCACATACTGATAGCTAGGGACCCTCTCCCACATATTATCTGCTGGAACTTGATCATCCACTGAGCTGACATACATGAACAAATGCTTCGTAGCCCTTGTCAAAAAAACAGTGCTTCTCTGTAGTGATAGACTCAAGGGGCTCTGGGCCAGTGCCCAAGGCCTCTACAGCCAGCACTTAGGGACACAGAAGTCATGTGATAAATTCCCACTGAGAGAAAGCACACATGAATAAAAATAAGAACTATAGGGTGATGACAGAATTGTGAAAAACTGGCTGTCCCTCCTGAGGGTGGTGGAGTTGGAGGACCCCAGAGCAGAGACCATTTAGTTGATGCTTAAGCTTTTTCACTTTCTGATCTGAAAGTTTGGTGGAGGTACCACAGAAGATGTGGAGATGTTCTCAGCTCACAGGAGAGCCTGCTGGTGACTCTTTAGGCCTGCCAGCCAAGTCCAGAGCCAGAATAACGGAAGGTAAGGGTCAGATGATGTCCCTCACACCATTCAATTCATCCGAGTTAGAGAAATGCCTCCTGAAAGGAGGGCTAGAGTTTGTCCAGATCCAAAAAGTACCGCTTTTCCAACCCATTTCTCAGTGGTCACATCATTTCAAGTCTCACTTCTCACTTTGACACTGAAGAGATTGAGGAAAAGTACCGATTTATCCTTGATAATTCAAATGTGATTTTTCAGATTAATTGAAAAATGCCTCTGAAGAGCTTGGGGCACAAAGCACACCACAAACTGAGCAAACGTTGCTTTTGAAAGGTACCTCAGGTATCAGGAAAGCAGAAATAAACTCAGTTGTCATGAGATATGTAAATCAGACCCATAGAAGGACTTTGTACCTAGAATGTCTACTGGGCAATGGGCTGCATGGCAGATAGTGGATATGAAAATGGCCATGGATTTTCAACATGAATATCTATTTGTAGGGACATGCCTTGGTCATCAGTCGTCTCTTCCAGGCCACAGGAAGGTAAGTTACATTTCTTTTCCTCTAACTTAAAAAAAGAAAAGCTGTGATTTTTAACTTGAAATGTAGCCCGTTCTCTTGTTAATGCTATCCTTGGAGTGCCCTGCTGCACTGCTAGGAAGAATGTTTCCACCAAAGATCCGTTGGAGCCTCCAGCAATGGAGGCCTTTGGATGGGTGTTAGGCAGTTGTTCATTCTTCAGTGTACTGGGTGGTGTTTCCAGCTAGTGTACGCTAAGAGTGTTTTTAGGGTATTGTTATGACCCAAAAAGATGTAATGGTAATAAAACGAATAGATATATTTTATAGTAATCAATATTAAGTACTTAACAGTGTTTTTATATACTATTTCAATTAACCTTGAAAATATCACCTCCCTTTCACATGAGGTCCAATTATTATACTCAGTTCACAGTGAGGAAGGAAAGACACTCAAAGGCATGCAGCCGAGCTGAGGCCCCAGTGGAATCTGACTCCAGAGTCCACAATGGGAGAAGCATGACATTACTAATTGTTTTCCTAAGAGACTCTCAAAAGAAAAGGGCCCACCAAATTATAAGTTCTCGTATTTAACACTTCCCTGTGCCTATACAAAATCCAATTTCCTGGAAATAAGATGGCTATATGGAAAGCTTCCTGGAAATGCTATTTGGAGTTACTGAGATCTGTGATTGAAATGTGATCTGGCCAGGGTAACAGCGTACCTCAGAGAAGAAGGCAGATTCCCCATTCTACACTCTCTTCTGCGGCTTTTGGCCACCAACGCCTGAAGATGGAAATACAATTTTCAGACTTATCAGCTTTCTGCAATTAAATAACTATTGCAAGGTACGGCACAGGCCTGTTTTTTGTAAGGCTCTGAAGGGGAAAATGATTTCTAAAAGGCAATTTTCTAACATCTTGAAAATGTCCTCAGTATGCTAACTCACTAACAAACTAGAAAAGAACTGTTATAACTTTGCATTCTGCAATATCTAATATGTATGAAATCTAACACGGCTACTCCTTTCCACTTGGGAATCACTTTTCAAGTGAAGAGAAAAGAACAGTAAAAAAAAAGACAAAAAGTATGTAAGTTGGTTTCTAACCCAAGTCAACTTTAATGAAACTGAAATCCTAGGTAGGTCTGAAATACTTGGTGGGATAATTTTTTCTGTGGGCAAACACACATACACACACCATCAGTAGCAATACCACCACCACTGCCACCACCCCCCCAATACTCCCACTACCACTCATCTTATTTAGTTTAAAATATTTCCAAATGCCACTGAAAATGAATTGTCCAGGAAAGGCAAGAGGCCTTCAGAGGTGGACTGACTGTCTTCTCGTTGAACCAAATGTCCCTGGTTATGTTGTTTATCTAAATTCTGGTCTATATTATTCCTAGAACTGTTTATATTTTGTTAATTGGGTCCATTAATTTATCTGGCAGAACAATTTCATAGCAAGACTATACCTCTAATTTTCCGACCAACCGCCAGTTTTCGCCTTTAGTTAATGCTGTGAGAATTGAGATTTTAAAGAAACCCATAAAGTGCCAGAAAAATTTTTTACTCTTTCTCTCTACAGCCCTAACAAGTCAGAACTTGACTTAAATTTTCCATGAGGACAAGGTGTGAGCAAAATTTCCACACTTGCAGGTGAACACTTGTTATTATGTCCCTTAAGATATTTTCTTTGCTTGGAATTCAAATATTATTTCTGGGGTTTATAAGTGCATAGATGTGGGTATTTCTCTAATCCCTTTAATCACAAGTGTGTATGATGAATTTAAAAAGGCACTTAGTCTAAAATGAACTTGAAAAGCATCTTTAAAAATATAAAGAAAATTCTTACACAATGTTAAAAGATGAAGGAAAATAATAAGTAACATTAAATTATCAGAAACTATAAATACATTTTTGGCTGATAAGCCTCAAAAACTTCTTAAGTAGCCAAAGCTATTGTTTTGGGTAAAAAAATTATTGTAATAGTAGCTAGTGAGATAATGTGTACAGTGCATTGATTATGTGTCTGGTAAATATGAGTTTTGTTTCTGTTTTTCAGTTGAGGAAACCGAAGTACAGAGTTAAAACAACTTGCTCAAGATCACACAGCTAATTAACAGTTGAGTCTGGTATTGAATTTTAAATGAAATCAGAGTCCAGAATCCACACTCTTAAACACTACTTATATTGTCTTTGAATATTAGAATTACGTTAAATATAAAGAAAGCTCCTTGACCTAAGAATAGTGAGATTAAAAATCACAATACGTAAAAATAACCACGTAGAAAGGAAAGGAAATGGCTTATTTCTGTGGCATAAAGAAAAAAAAAACCCCAACTTCATCTACAACAAATCAAGGGTTCAGGACAATATTGTAGAAAGGACTTAGTAAATGAATTGTTGATCTCTGTAATGTTTACTTCTTGTGGCATGCAGTAGTCTTCCATCCACAGGGAAGAGGCATCTATAGAGTTCCTACACTTTTACAGAGGGAGTAAGTGCTGAACAAGTCTGTTTGAAACATATGTCTCTTTGAAAGTTTAATGGAGGCTTTTTCCTCATTCTCCTTGTTGCTCTTTAGGAAACAGCCTACATAGTTTCAGGGACGTCTGCCTTACCTTGTTCTACTGGAAGAGGCAAGCACTCCATGTTCTTTAAGAAAAAAAAATGATCACTTTGATCATGCTGCCTGTAATGTCAGACTCTCTCCATGAACAATACACTTATTTTAAAAGTTCATTCTCACTAATGAAAAACAAGTATGTGACAGAGTTTAGAGAAGAGTCACCTGTTAAGATACCTTTTACAGCAATGCTTCTGAAATCATTAGAAGCGACCCAGCTATATTACCCTGAAATGTACGATTTTCTTCAACCAATAAAACACATTATGGTGTGTCCTTTGAGTTCATAACAAACCTCAAAAATAGTCCATTTTCAGTTACATGTCAAGACGGCTCGAACTCTTAATGTTCTCATAAATAAATGGTCTAACCATTGGGAGCTAATTGTCACAGTGGGAAAGTGTGAAAGGCTTGTAATCATGGCCTTTATTGTCACAATTAATTTTCATATTGTAGCAAAATATAACCTCAGGAGCCCCTTAGAATAAAAAAAATGACTTTGTACTCAAATAGAGAGTTTATGTGTTTTAAATAAATTTTGGTAATTCAAAACCAACTTAATCTCTTCAAAATCAACAATCAGCATTTTCTTACTATGTGGGGATAACTGAAGCAGTAAAATTTCATTTCCAAAGAATAGATGAGCACTTTTCATGGAAAAACATAATTTCAATATTTTATAGATTTACTCTTTTAGACTTATGTCACATATCTTTAAAAATCTGTACTTATCTAGGGCCAGAGTACATTTAGAGACAAAGTCAACCTTAACCTAGAAGTAGATTGGCAAAATAAACATCCTTGTTATCTATCCATCATACAAAAGCATGTTAATAAATCCAGATAACTCTTAGGACATATTACTAAGAAAAAGTTAAAACAGTGATGAGATTTGGGGAAGTAATTAGTGCTCAGAATATATCACTGGAGTTCACCTGTACTTTTTTTTTTTTAAAGGAAAATAACAAAGGTTCAGTTTTGGATAATTAAATGTACAGAGGATTCAAAATTCATTTACTTCACAGGAACAAAGATTCAGTAATTAGCTTCCCAATAGCAGAAGGGAATTGGGCAGTGTGGTTCTGACTGGGGCTCTGCACAGTGTGGCATGCTGTTTGCTTCATTTAACTTTCTTTAATATTATTAATCTTCGGGAAATTAGACTCTGCTCCAAGCAGTGTGAACTGCCATCCTCAAAACAACTGGGTAATCAGGTAGGAAAAACCTTCTCTCTAAGACCCAGCTGCTACTAGAACTTGATTTTTCTTAATCATCTCTCCCTGAGAGGGAGAAAGGAGAAGAATGTTTCCCTAACAAAATTTTTGGCATTGGTGTACACTGAAAAGATAATTGGAGGCTTCATATAAATCAGTTTGGCTGAACTTAGTAAAATGAAGCCAAACAAAAATTACGCCCCAAATGGACTGAATTCAGTTAAATAACCAGAGGACCTGTGTGTCTATTTCTGATCTGTGTAGAACTGGATGCTCTTAGAGCTGGCATCAAAGGCATCTGATCAAGTGTCTTCTCTGCTGTGTATATGCTGCTACTCAGAGCGCAGTGGTCAAAAGCATGAGCTGTGGCTGGAGGCACAGCTGGATTTGAATTTGGGCTAGGACACTGCAGTTTAGATGTGTTACTTTCCATACATCGGTTTTCTCATCCCCAAAATGCAGATGATAATACCTGTCTCCTACATGTCTTGGGAGAACCAACTGAAATAAGGCCACACAGTATAAAACTTGGTGCATATAGTGCACATAGTGCAATGGAAACTATTAGCAACAATAAGAAATTCTTATCGTTAACCTCATGCAATTGACTAATTAGAATAAAGCATTGGTGTAATAGAGCCACCAAGAAGTACTGTACAGTAACATAAAGAACCCTGGATTTAGATTCAGAAAATTAAACTAGAACTCCAGCTTTGTGGCTTGGTAACTGTAGGACTTCGGGCAAATGGCGTAAGTTCTCTGAACTTCAGTTTCTCCATATAAATAACGGAAATAATAATTATCAACACAGAACAAATGAGATAATGTCTGTTTCAAAGTGCCTAGTATTGTGGCTTAGTACTTAGTAAGTGCTTAACAAGTTATTAGTGGAAACTCAATCTTTCCGCAGAGCTGCAATTATAAGCCTCTCTTTCAGGAGGTAAGAGACAGAGAACCAAGTCAAGGGGAGATTTTGGATCTGTAACCAGCATGAATTTGGCCCAAACTGGCCTCTTAGGTGTCATTATTACAAGTGATTTACAAAGCTAAGAAAGAGCCTTCTTAATTCAGCACCAAACTCACCATTCCCCATGGATTTGATAGACACGCCCCTTAAACTGTGAAAATCTGTTATAATACTGCCACCACCATTTTATATTTGTATCTATATCATATGACACAGTGAAAGTCTAAAGCATATAAAGAAGGTCACAATGGAATAACTGATAATAGAATATGTTTATATGTTATAAAATTTCCATAAATAAAGCATTTGTGCATGCTCCATCAGACTAGAGCTATTTTTTATGGACAGATATATGTACACATTGCGCTTATATTCACTTATATATTCACATAACACATATACACATAAGTGTATATATAAATGAATATAAGGTAATAAGTTCAATTGAAATCCTTTCAACTGTATCCTAAGCAACATAAAAATTCCAAAGGAAATTGGCTAAAATGTGCACAAAATTCCCCTATAAAGAAATTTAGTATTTAGGAGATGATGCATAATTTGTTAATGTGATATCATAGAGAACTATGAAGGAACAGAATGGCCAGGAATAGTGAGGATTTTTCAGCAGCTAGATGATATTCTTTCCTGGTGAAATAGACTGAAAATATTAACAGAGGTGGAATAAATAAATTCTGAAACAAACAATAGTTCTACCATATAAAACTTAATGGATTGAGGAGCCAATAGAGAACGCTGTAGTATTTAAGGTCAAAATAAGATAATAAAGGTATTTTCCTTGAACTGAAATCACCCACGTTTAATCCTCAGCACTGCTCAGAATCAGGACCATTAAATCAAATGGGACTATGTCAAAGGCACGGGGAAGAGAGAAGAATTTTGCATCAAAATCTGAGAGTTGAATCATCTTGTACTTGATTCAGCAATGGCTGTGATGTTTACAACTCAAATGAGCTGAGACTTAGCCTTCATTATAGATAGTGCCAGAGTCTGCTAATCTGGGTTAAAAGTTATTTGTCAGCTATTTATCTCAATGAAGTTCACAAAGTCTTCACTATCCCTTTCTCAGGCTTCCCCACAACACCTTGAAACAAGCCCAAGTCAAAGGTTAATTCGATGTCCTGACTACTTTGGGTGGGGCTGGGGGGATGGGGGCAAAGCCACTTAAGAGAGACAAAGATACTCATCCAGAACTAGGAGGCACCTGGTCTAGGAAGGAACTGCTGGGCCTTCAAGTCCATTTGCTTATAATTTATCTGGGGAGATAAGATGAAATGCAGAATAATTAGTGCTATGGAAAGTGCCTGACACCTAAATGGTCTTTAATTAATGCTTGTTTAATGAATTCAAAAATAAATGACTGAGTGAATGAATGAATGAAAGCACTAATAAGGCAATATATAATAAATGCCAAAATGTCTGAGGTTTAGGCCACCCCAGGGGACCTGACAGAACAAGGAGGGAGCTATTGAAACGGTGGAACTGGGTTAAGCTTTTATGAACAGGCTTAAAATTTATACTTAATATACTAAATATAAACATGAATTATCTATCTGTACATATGTGTACATGCATATATGTATGTATGTATACATGCACATATGTATGCATACTTCAGATAGATAATTCATGTTTATATTTAGTATATTAACTTTTTATCAGGCTGTAACAAATGTATCCTAAGTGGTGATATTTACAAAGAAATTATTTACCAAGGTAAAAAAAAACTTGAACTATGATGTAGTAATAATCTTTATATAGTTAATGGTTCATTCTGGATAAACACCCTCAAAATTAACAGTTATGCTTCTGATATTTTCATCAACTGCCAAAAATAAATGATAATATTTATTTTCCATTGTCACTGAGGCACTGACAGAACTAATATTATTTTAAAGTATCTGCTGATTGCAAAATGCAAAACAATGATAATAACTCTTCATATGACCCTTCACAAATTCATTAAAATCTCTGAAGAAGTTTCTCTAGTAGAAAAACCAACACTACTTCAATTATCTTTCAAGAGATCTTCGCTATTTGCAATTCTCTTACTGCAGTGCTCCTATTACATACTTTTGCTACAACCAGTGTACTAAAAACTGTTAAAGCCTAATTGTTATAATTTTCTAGCTTGTAGAATTTGCTAATGGTTTTTTGCTGTTGGCAAGTTTGATGATTCTAATATTGATAAATGTTTGTTTTCCTCCTCCACTCCCATCACCATTTACCTGAGTGCATATTTTAAATACCAGTGGGGCTTTGGAATATATGTTAAGCATCTGGGTAAAGATAAAAAACAATATGCAAGGCAAATGCACTTATCAACCTGATCTCTTGACCTAAGATTTTGATAATGTTTGCTGAGAACTTTGCGCGTAGAAATTGGCCTTTGGATTTCAACTGACTTCAAAAATCTAATTGTTATATTTCTTTTGGTTTGGGAAAATAGCATTTTTAAAATGTTTAGGATAAATATGGAAAAATGATACACGTAGATCCTGCTAACATGAAAATAATCCATTGAACAACAAAATTAGTAAAAATTAGCTAAAAAGGTTCTAGCCATTAACAATCAGTGAAGTAGCAAAAGCTGAAGTTTTGCTGCATAGGACAAGCCAGGGGATATGAATTCTCATCAGGTTTTTGGGATTATAGAATAAGATCTTTGCTCATTTGATACATTAAGCTTTGCTAAACACTATATTTTACCTTAATTCTGGATATTGTAAAGAGTGATATTAAGTAACCGTGTTCTAGAGGAAAAGAAATATATACTGTGCCCCTTTAGTAAAACTGTTTTTAAATTCTAATAGAATTTCAAGGTTATCATCTATTTCAGATCAACAGTGGGGGTCAGAGTTCACAGCAGCCAGAATTTACAAACCTCCAATGGGTTTTGATTGACAGCAATCAGCATCTCTTCAGCATCACTGAGGGAACAAAGTACAGGTCAAGACAGCAGGCGATTTCATCTGTCATTTTTAATTATCTAAATGATATTCACAGACAAAACCTTTCCCATCCATCAGGGCATCACATTACCATAGACAATGTTTGTTTAAAGAAGAGGCCATAAAATCAAACAATTATGAATGCAGACAAGCCTTGCTATTGACTGCATAAATAATCAAGCGAGAGTTCCAAAACTCTCTGCTAATGAATTGGTAGATTGCTGGCAGGAAGTGGCAAGTAATAATATAGACAACAGTCTAATGTCCTTATTGACTTTTACTAAAGCTTGACTATAGTCGCAAAGATTCAAAAATGACGTCAAGTGAGGTTTCCATAGGAGCAATATTGATAGCAGTACACAGCTAAAATACAAGTAGTTAACTCTTGACCTTATGGTAGGACCAGAGATCCCCTGAGAGCACTGAAATGCTAGCAGTATCATACATCATGAACTGAGCCAACAGCCGCAGGGTCCCTGACAGCATTACCACACAAGCAAAGGGCCCTTCTTTTCCCATTTATAACACAGTAATCTCTAATAATTCAGCTGCAACCCTGGAAATTAACTCTATTTCAGTTTGTTACATGAGTAATTAAAGTTTCCTCTCCCCCGACCTTTTTTGGGAACAGTGAAGGAAGAGTATATGCCTAAAATACATGTAACTGGTGGTGGCCAGCTGAAGTGGAAAAACCTGGAAGCAGGAGGCTCCAGACCTTGGAGCAAGCGCTCCAAGGAAACATGCATGAAGTAGTGCATAGTTGTGAGTAATGTCTCTCCTTGTCTAATGTATACCATCCATAAAAATGTGAATCAGTGGCACCTGTTTTTGTAGTACATCCTTATTCCTTTAACTGTCTTCATAAGGAATTCCGCCCACCTTATAAAAAACTATCAGCAAATACCGTGACCACAGCTTAACAAACATCATTTCAATGGCTTAACAATGCTCCCCAAATTAAGTAAATCTCTTGATACAAGCACACTTTATTATCCTGCTAATTAGCCATTAGTGTCCCACCCCTCACTTCCCTCAACAGGTACAAAATGTTGTCACATCATTTAGTAGAAAAGAATTTAGAAAATAAGCATATTTAGTTTGAACAAATATTTGAAAAATATGTTCTAGAGAGAGAAAAATTTCTCGGCAATATCACAAAGGAGGATCATAGGGGTACATTTTATATCTATGGGAAGAGCTCACCCCAGCAAACATTATTTCCTATAGTTGCTCAGCAGATTACAATCCACAGCCATGGCCATGAGAGGATCACCTCTGCTGTTAACCAAGTTCACATTTTATGAATGGGAAGACATGGGATAGCAGAGGAAGAAAAAACACTGGAGGAAAGGAGGGAGAGGACAGGAAGGAAAAATACTGTGTAGAGGGCAAAATTCAACTGAAGTAAGGGTAACATGAGCGGTGATGTGTAAAATCTGTATTTGTTCTGATAGACACTACTCAAACACCACACCATAACACCATTTCATCTGTGAGCTTTCAGGGGATTTCCAGACTTCTTTTGGAAACATGGAAATAGTCATAACTGAACACAAAAGAATGTTGCACTAGTTTCAAAAAAGCATAATATTAATTCAACATAATTCAACATAATTTATGTTGATAAATTCCTACTTGAACTCCGAGCATCAGTACTTTTCTTCTTAAGCTACTACTGCATTAGTTTGATTACATTAAAATTTATATGTCAATTTTAGAAAAGCATAGTCACTGGCATCAGACAGATCTAGGTGCAGATCCTATATTCATCATTTACTAGCTAGGTGACCTTAAGATTTTTTCTATTATCTATAAAGTAGGAATACTAATAGGCTATTTCATTGGGAGGTTATGAATGTAAAGAAATCAGTTGTAAAGCATGTGATAAATGCTCAATAAATATTAATTCTTTCCTTTTCTTCTGGCTTATATTTGTTTAATAAATACATGTTACAATCCAGGGGTAATTTTAAGGGCAGCAAAAAATAAACTACATTTTGTGTCTATAAAAAGTAGAATATGTGACAAAAGGGATGATGCCCACATGTCCTTTAACTACTGAGATAATCCTTCTATTTTATTAGTCAAACTAACTTTTACAATATATGATCTCACAGAAATTTTAGTCATTTTAACCCATTTTCTTTAAACTAAAAATGTCAACTATAATCTGAAAATCCAGCTCCAGAAATGTTTCTGTTGCTGATTTATTAGGAAATATATTTATTCAGTAAGGGGATTATCTTCATCAATACCATTCTCTTACTCATTTGCAATTTGATTAGTCATTTTTAAATCATCATATGTTAGAAATTAAGTATATCTGGGAGTCTGATCCAAGACCTTTTACTGCTGTCATCAATATACCCAAGGGTGAGCATTTCTCTGAAGTTCTGGAAATGCCAAGAAGAATAACATGGTGTCCAGTAGGATTAACCACAAGGTTATTACCATTGACCTCACTTTGTGCGTTTTCTATTTCTGATCGTAAAAACTTCAACACAATATCTTCTCATCCCTGAAAAAAATATTGTTCACACACACTCTCTCTTTCGCCACTCCATTTCTTTCTCCCTCTCTACCTCTCTTTCTCTCTTCCTCTTAATCAAAAATTAAAAGAGGTTTTTGAGATAGGCTGAGCCTGAATGAAATATAAAATCAATAATGTTGGTAGTGAATTAAGATATGGGCCAAGCTGGGCGCAGTGGCTCACGCCTGTAATCCCAGCACTTTGGGAGGCCAAGGCTGGTGGATCACCTGAGGTAGGGAGTTCAAGACCAGCCTGACCAACATAGAGAAACCCCATCTCTACTAAAAATACAAAATTAGCTGGGTGTGGTGGTGCATGCCTGTAATCCCAGCTTCTCGGGAGGCTGAGGCAGGAGAATTGCTTAAACCTGCGAGGCAGAGGTTGTGCTAAGCCAAGATCGTGCCATTGCACTCCAGCCTGGGCAACAAGAGTGAAACTCTTTCTCAAAAAAAAAAAAAAAAAAAAAAAAAAAAAAAAAAAATGGGCCAAAGAATGAGGATTTCTGTTTAAATGTCTATTCTTGTCTCTTAATATTTGATTATTTGCTTTTGTTTTACACTATTTCAGACTTCTGTGCCTTGGCATTCCCCTTATTGTTACCTTGATGGACATCAGTAGTTCAAGGGGATACATAATACAAATAGTTAGGATACCTAAAGGACAAAATCTGCAATGTTCCAAGGTACACATTTGTAAAAGAAAGTATAGGAAAAAAAATAATGCCTTTTTTTTTTTTTTTTCAAAAAACAGAACTGAAGTTTCTAAATTATAAAACACAGGCAGGATACACCTATTTTAATTTTGAGACTGTTCAGGAATGAAACATGGTAATAAAATAAAAAATACACGAGTGTCTCTTTTCTTAATTTAAGTATAGATTCTAGACCCCAAAAGTGCAGTGTAACATACAAGTACAGATGCATACTTTTCCCCACATTTTAAAGATGGGAACTTAAGAGCATCCACAAAATCCTAGGTATATTCCAGGCAAAGATAAAACAGAAGGAAAATGCATTTAGAGGGGAAACATCCATCGTCCATATACTTGGTGCAGTACACTCTACAAATTGGCTATTAGACCTGCCCTCATCTCTCTCTACAGAAGCAGCCACAGCTGGATCAGATCTATAATGTAATAGGGGGATGAGGTGTCTTTGGATAAGGGCCAGCATCTTAATTCCTGCTGAAAGAAATATTGCTGATAGAAATATTGACTGCTAAATTATTCTGAAGCAAGAACATGTTCTTCTCTTCTCTATCACTGTAGGCCCTGATATAGTAAGCCATCATCTTCTACCTTTCTCTCAGACTGCTGTTTTTGGCAGGGAGGCAGCACTCTTTCTCTCCTATTACTACCAAGAAACCTGTTTTCACCATTGACTTCATGACAAAAGACAAGCAGACCTAGGTACCAAAAGTTCTGGAAAAAAAGTATTTTCTTTTCTGCTATAAAATACAATCATATCAAATGAAAAATACTCACAAATATAACCATTTTCATCTTTCTTACAAAGCAATTGTATTCTTAAAGAATGAATCTCTTTCCAGTATCCTTAGCACAATCCTTCCCATCTCTAATTTCCTCACATACAGATTCTGTGAATACTTCTGTATTTCTCTTTTTTTAACACAAAGCATTCTAGATGACATTTGAAGAATAAAATTCTTTCCATGGAACAATATTCGGCTGACAGATGACCATATGACACCCTTCAAACAGTACAATATGTCACTATCAGAATGCGACTGCTGGGGAGTGTATATTCAAGGTAATATTTAATGTTCAAGTCAAAACATAATGGAATTTTACCAGCACTTAATATGAACACACATAGAGGAACAACATTCCTCATTCAAAAGTAATTTGTATTTGATTTGTAAAAATCGGAAAATTTGTTGTTTTATAAAAGAAAGCTAATCACGTTTTAGCTATAAAATTAAAACAAATTTTAAGATAATTTTTTCAAGATGAAAAATATTAAAGATGAATTTATCCTCTGTTTCATCTTAATGGTGTACTAAAAATTTATTCAATAAAATTAAGATTGTGGCTTCAACCTCAAGCAACAGCCCCTGCTAAACTCACTCAAGCCCTTTAATATATGAGAGCTGCATTAGTGTCACTTTGTAAATGACTATACTGAAGGAAAGGATAAAACCTAAGTGTCTAGTTCTACCACTTAGGAGGTTGAACATAATATTTAATATAGAGTTCTGTTTCTAATAACATAAATATTTTGAGGGTGATTAGGAAGACTAGTATATTATCCTGATTGTATTCTCACAGCAATTTATGTTTTCCCCATGGTAAAGCTGGTTTCAAACAGATCTTAAAAGAAATGACTTTGTCATTATTAAAAATACCTTAAAGGAAACATATATAATTTCCAAAACAAAGCACTCACGATGATGAAAACTTCCTGACATAATTGTTCCAAATGGCTAACATTTGTATGGTCCAAACGATTTAATAATGATCATTTACTTGTTTTGAAGTACTATTGTTATTTACCTCCTTAGAAAGTCTTGCCAAGAGTGTGTGATATATCTCACAGAATGCCAAGATACCAATCTTTTTGGAAGACCCACAGTGCCTTCTGCAGGAACAGTGCCTTTTATTGCCTCCGTAAAGCTTGAGAGTCTATAGCATACCTAGAGGTAGTGCACCCCATAAAGGTGAGAAGGGAACAACGTGTTAATAGCGATAATGATGAAAATAGCAGTGAAGGTATCAAGTATGAAGCCCCTACTATTTGCCAGGCACAATCCACAGGGCTTTACATGGATTATATTACTTAATTCACATGTCACTCTTATGAAATATGCACAATGGAAAGTCTCTTAACCACTGCCATGAAGCAGTATCAGGAACAGATTGCTAGGTTCATATTCAGGTTCTATCATTTCCTATCTCTATAAATTTGAATAAGTTCCTTAGCTTTTCTAAGTTTTAGTTTCCCAATCTGGAAAGAAGAATAAAATACATTTTGTTTTTGTTTTCTGAAACATGTCTCAGCTCCTTCTCCATTGCAATCTCACTAGAACCCCCAGTTTGAGCCTCAAGTTATAACTTAATATAACCTTTCCCCATGATTATCACAACCACTACCTGGTTCTTCCTCTTGCCTTCAGAGTCTATTTCTCCCCCACCCCCATTCACCTGCCACAGAAATCCCAATCATATTTCCAAATTAATTTTTTTTTCACGAGTGCCTACTTCCCTGGGAGTAAAGCCCAAATCCTAAGCACTGGCATTTGATCTCAACAAGACTGACATTCTCTCTATACTCAACTCCTGCCCATCATGCTGAAATCACTCTGGGAATATCTGCACCCCCTCTATTTCTTTGTGTTTCTTGAAGGCAGGGGATGTTTTACTTGTTAGTAGCTCCATGCTGGCACGGAATAAGCACTCAAAAATACTTTTTGAATTAGAATGAATATCATGCCAATGCCAACTTTTCTACAGCTCCTACACCGCATTCACACAGGACCACTTCTCCTGGGGTGTGTCTATCCATCTTTACTTGGTAAAACCACATTCACCAATGAAGGTCCTACTCAAGGTCACACCCCTATGGCACCTCCTCTCATTCTACAAGGTAGAATTCAATAGAGGCTTCCTTCACTCTTTGACTCTATCATGACTAGTTTAGCTTCTAGTAGATGTTATCACATTTATTTATTTCTATATCTGCTTCCTTAGCCTGACTGAAGAAATCTACAAGAACCAAGACTGTGACTATTTCTTGGTATTTTGCACCATCTAATTGTAGGGTCCAGGACTCAGTAAATAATGACATAAATCAATATTTGATGAATTAGTATTCAATTTAGGGCATAATAAACAAACCATTATTTCACTGAGAGGCCCTTGTGATATGGGACCCACCACCACTCCAATCTTTTATTCTGGGGACTAGAAGGGCTTACCCTGGCATTGCCCATTTTCCACAGCTCTGTCCTTCTCCTGCCCTTCTCCTGCCCTCTCTGTGGGACTTAGGGATAAGTGCAGGCAGCCCCATACCTGTTAAATTTCTACATCTGGATGTGTGAGGTGAATAAGGACAGGAACCTGCTTTGATAGCCTCCCAAAGTGCATGTAACATCCTGGGAAAATCTTCCATCAAAGTAACAGAAGTAACGGGTATTTAGGCCAAAAAAAAATGGGTAACTGAATACTGTGGCTGAAGAGCAGCATAAAGGTTCTCCCTGACTAAGCTCTGGGCTCTTGAGTTTTGCCAGCATTGGGGGATGGAGTTGGAGGAGAGGAATTTTTCTTCACTAGGGCCCAGTGCCACCCCAACATCCAGCCTCGAATACCTGAGCTGCCTCTGCGGAAGCGTGGCCAGCCATTCCCCTGAGGAGCTGACAACACTGAGGTAGCTTAAAATGATTATTACTCATCTGACATTGAACAGACTAAACTCAGGGTGCAAAAGGAATATAAATGTGTAAAAATTTGGGTGGTATCAAAGTCAAAATTATGAAGGCCCCTGTCCTAACTTGAGAGATAGGTGACTTAAAGTCCTGGTCCCATGTGGGTTCCTTCATTTCAATGTAAATGCCTCAATATTAGGATCAAGGGGCTGACTAAATCAACTCTGACTTCCCCCCTTAGATCAAGAGGAATACTACAGCCTTGGCCACATCCCAAACTGACAGAAACCATTTAAGAATGACCTAGAAATGTCATTAATGCTAAAAGCCTATACTTTCCATGCTAGATTATCTGGTTGCAAAAGAGAAATTGGAATACATAGTTATGAACAGCATGAAGACGCCCACCTGATTCTCATTAACGTCAATCACTGTTATGCATTATCTTGCAAAATCTGTGAACTTCCATAACAATGTTTAAAGCTTTGTAAATGTTTTTATAATTTAATAGAAATCTATTATAATGATAAAATTCAAGAAATACAGCAACTTTTGGAAACTTCTGAGCCTCCAAAACTGTTGATAAATGGATTCCCAATACTGAGAAAAATAAAAAACAAACATCACGAATCTTTTTCTCCTCTGCCTAACTTGTTATCCATTAGGAACTGATGATTTCAATAAAGATAGAAAGCTACATTAAAAAAAAAAGATTGAAATTGAAAGTGGATACATAAATTGGACCCCAGTACATACATCTGCCCATTGGTCATTGCTGTTTCAGATACTTGCTGGAGATAATAACAAGAGATAAATCTACTCACTCTCTTTTTAAGAAGGATTCTGGGGAATGAAAGAGATGAAATGGTGAATTGTTTGTGCTGAATCATTCTCCTTGACATTGGGGTCATTTTGATGAGATAAAAAGTACTTACTGAAAGGCAAATACTTACAGTTCATAGACTTGTGTCTCTGTCCCTTTTTTCATGTAAAAGGGTAGAAAACAGTTTATTGTCCCTATTAAATTTGTTAGCCAAATCTCCATGATAGAATAAGTACATCAAGAGTATACTGCACTGATTTAAATCACCGTCCAAAATTATTTGGTCCTAACTTTCCCTGAGCACTACTACATTGGCCAAAAAAAAAAAAAAAAAAAAGAATCTCAATTACAGATGTGTTCAAGTGCACACACACTTATCTGTACGTATACATTCTTCATCACTACAACTTCCTTCCTACAATCAACTTTCAGAAATGAGTCAATGTGGATACTCAAAACCTTTCACTCATAGTACCCAGATTGGTCTTCTGAAAATTAGCTTTCATAAGGCCAGAGTCAGTGCTTTTGACAGCTGTCTTAGCAGAAAGACCCAGACATCTAGCTGTGCCTCTGTCTCTTCATGCCATGGTAGCTGTGTCAGTTTGGACGCTGACTAGTGACATAACCCGAGCAGATGCAGGACCCATATGTGCAACTCCAGAGAAGATTTCCAAAGCACTGGCATCTGGATGTCAGCTTGTCTTTCCTGGCCCTACAGCTGAATGTTCTGCTAGACCTGATTGTTTTCTCTGCTGGGGATCAGTCTGGTGCCTCCCTGATGTGCTCACTGGCACTGCCTAGACTTCAGTGTGTTTGAAAACAGTGAGGTACATAATTACCTTACATTGCAGCACTCCAGGAACTTACCTGTTTTGTCCGTTTTAGATACTGAAGTCTACCAAGGGAAACAAAAACTACTGGTGCTATTTCTCTAATTCTTAATTATTAAAGTTTTGTTTGTTTAACTCCATTGAATAGAAACATAGGGTGCAGGGTCTAAAACAGCTATGAGCAACCTTGCATTTATATACACTAAGTTTCCAACAGGGAAAATTAGTATGATAAGAAAATGCATCGTGGCAGATAATTTGTGTCTGTTTTTCTGATTCTGTGGCAGTTTCTCCACAGCACGAGAACAGCCGTGTGAACAAAGGCACCTACCCCCCAAAAAGGCAAAAAAGGGTGGTCATCTACACATCACCTCTCTTCACTTGCTCCTTTTCAAATAAGCCATGGGATGAACTTTTCCTTCCAACTGGGAGCCGCAAAATGAAACGAGAAAAAGAGACACTTGGCAAATGTGAACCATCATAGATTAAAAATGCTAAAGCCTTGCTCAAGGGAAAAGGATAGCTTGATAATAAATTGACAATGACGCGTCCTCCTGCTCATCTTCGCCAGCTTTCCTAAAGCGAAAACCTTCTTCCTCCCAAGACCAACCTACCCTTACCAAGAGATGAGCAGCCTTCTCCATCCCAACGTGTGGCCCAGGCTTCCCTGGTAAAGAACTGGGAGAAAATGAAGTTTGTTTGATATAAACTTCATCAACTAGATTCCTGGGTGGTAGATGTCACTGTGATACATAAACTGGTATTTCTGAGAACATAAAATAGATAAAAGATTTAAATAAAAATAGTAAAATGGGATTTTAAATTTTTTTTGGTTTTTGAGAGAGTTCTGCTCTTGTTGCCCAGGCTGGAGTGGGATAGAGCGATCTCGGCTCACTGCAACCTCCACCTCCCCGGGTTCAAGTGATTCTCCTGCTTCAGCCTCCCAAGTAGCTGGGATTACAGGCATGTGCCACCACGCCCAGCTAATTTTGTATTTTTAGTAGAGATGGGGTTTCACCACGTTGGCCAGACTGATCTTGAACTCCTGACCTCAGGTGATCCACCCACCTCGGCCTCCCAAAGTGCTAGGATTACAGGCGTGAGCCACTGCGCCTGGCCTACAATGATATATATATATATTTTTTTAAACACAGAAACATTAAAAACACACACACAGAAACATTACAATAATACTGTGTGAATACTTTAAAATGATTTAATCTTAAAATAAACGAAAATCTCAAAATCCGTCCATTTTATAAAAACTGAATTAAAATACAGACTTTAAATACAAAATCTCAGGGTTTTATTTCTTTTATATCCTAAGGTTGTTGCCTTCATTTTAAAATAAAATGGACCTTCCTTTATTAGCTATTAAATATTGCTTAAAATGAAGCTGATTGCTTCATTTTAACTTCAGCAAGACATCATTTCTAATTGGTGTTTTAAACTTTTTAATTTATAAAACATGACAAATTTCAATCATTGCTACTTTAAACACATAAATGGAAAACAACAAAGCCAAACACAGCCATGTACTCCTTCAGGAATATCATGCGGATTTCAAAGTTTTTTATTTTTATATTTTTTATACTCTAGAGAACAGCTGGCATGTATATTATTTCTAATATTGTCTTCTGGCAGAATAATTCATGTAAATATAGCAGCAGATTATAACACGCTCGAGATTTTAGAGGACTGAGGTTTTCCAGTTCTTGAAAACACAAAGATGAAAACTACTCCTGAGATTTTTTAGGAAGACATTCACTAGAAATGTTAGAAGGCTGACCAGCCTTCTGGAAGCTGGAAAATCTCTATTCTTTTGTTTAATATTCCTCCGAAGTGCATTCATGCAAAGCCTTTAGAAGGAATTGTCCTCTCTTTCAAAGAGGTTTGACTTGGGCACAGTTAATCATCACTGTGATAAAGCAATTAAAGGTATTCATAATTAGGACCAAACCAAATGTAAGTAATCAGAAAATTAAGGGGCAAATGACATTATAATGGGACTGTGTTTTCTTTAATGACCTCTTGGCTGAGAAGGACATTCTCGAATTGGTGCATGGGGACTTAGGTGCGTAATGCATTAACCCTACTAGGAGCCCAGCATGTAAATGTCTTCTTCAAGTGATAAGAATGCACCCTGAAATCAGTTACTATCACTGACTTTTTAATAATGCTGCCCAAAACAAAAGGGACAATTAACAATCAATCAGTTAGAAGTTATATGCATTATCTGCACAAATTTAAGTCAGTTCTACAAAGGCACTGAGCACCTACTAAGAGCACCACACTGTGGAAGACACGAAGATGAACAACACATGACAGCCGTCTTCAAGTTGCTTACAATGTAACAGGAAAACTAAGACATACATGAAACCATTTTGAAATTTTTTCACAAAAAACCACACATGGGTGCATGCATGCATGTATATCTAAATGGTGAATTTTTTTTTTTTTTTTTTTTTTTAAGACAGGGTCTTTTGCTCTGTCACACAGGCTGGAGTACAGTGGCACAAACACGGCTCACTACAGCCTCAACCTCCCTCAGCTCCAGCAATCTTCCTGCCTCAGCCTCCAAAGTAGCTAGTACTACAGGCACACACTATCATACCTGGCTCATTTTTTTTTTTTATTTTTGTAGAGATGAGGTATTGCCAGGTTGCCCAGGCTGATTTGAAACTGCTGGGCTCAAGCAATCCTCCCACCTGTCTCCCAAAGTTCTGAGATTACAGGTGTGATCTACCATGCCTAGCTGGAATTTTTAAAAATATAAATGGCAGGATAATGTGAAAATGATATTCTGTTTGCTAAATTTTACTTAATTATAAATGCAATTATTGGAATTTAGATCCTGTCTCTACACCTGCACCTTTTATCCCAGGTAAGGATACAACATTTCATTATACAGTTCTTGAAGGAAAGAACAATATCTACATATTACCCAAAGCTGCATTTGATGAGCCTTATATATAACAAGCTATAAATGCTTGTTTAATGTCAATAAACAGGGTCTGTTTTTTTCCTGCCCTAGCTAAACTGGTCTGCATTTCAGAGGAGGCTGGTTATATATACTTTCTAAAATGAATAATCTCATAAATGCCAAAATAATGTGTAGCAATCTCAGTGGAAAAAACTTGTCCCCCCAGCCCTACCTATCAATTACAATAATCCAGAAGGAGCCCTACCTATCAATTACAATAATCCAGAAGGATCTCCAAAGATCATGGAAACCCAATCTAATAATTTAGGTATTGATTGAAATAATATAATCTCTCTTTGGGTTAATGTTGTGAGTTAAAGGTCTCAAGGTTAACGAGAGGTGTCAGTAAGAAAATAAAACCTGGATTTTTTTTTTTCAATGCAACGAATTGTAAGCAGTTATTTTTCAATAGGAGAAAATGCAGCATGCAGAAGTGAGTACCCTCCCCAACCTCTGTTTTCATGTTAGGCGTGACATTCTTTGGGGGGGAAAATGACTTTGTGCTTTCTAAAGCTTCTTAAGTTTCTCTGAAAATCAGGCTAACTGCCCCCCTCCCAAACATAGCTGCATGAGATTCTATTAAATGCAGTTTTGTTGATGTGGCCCCAAATGATTTTCTCCTCTTTCAGTCTCTGCAGGCTGCCCCAAGTCTCCATGTCTGTTAATGACCTATTGCTTCTGTCTGATTCAATACAGCCCACTGGCTATGGAAATGGCAAGTCTCAGCAGGAGACAACAAAATGGTCAGCAAACAGGGCTGAGCCATGTCATTTTCCTCAAATACTTTCCGAGGAATGAAATGACAAGCTTTAAAATGTTGTCTTCTGCTCAGGGCAAATATTTCTTTATTAAACAAAAGTGCATGTCCTCTTGTTTCCATTCAAACCACAGCTTAAAGTATGTCACTTGAAAAACTTCCATTGTAAAATAATTTAATACCTAATATTTCTCTTATAATTCTTTTCTCTGTCACTCTCTCACTTCCACCTCAGGGTTTGAATCCCAGCTGTGCTAGCTAGTTACTAATAGCCGTGGGACCTTAAGCAAATCCCTTTACCACTTTTTCCCCCACCAAAAACAACCTAACTATATTGTAGTCTCCAGGTAAAGCCAGGTTAAATGATAGCAATTAGTCACGAATCAGTCATATAAATTCCCCAAACTGATTAGTAACCTTCCAGTATTGAAAATAGTTTGATCTACAGCAATCCAATTCCTAGTTAAAAAATAATATAGCTTAGCTGTGAATCCAGTGAAACTAATCATTGAACAGAGATAAGAGGTACCAACTGAAAGTACCAGGCCTGGGTACTTTATATTTAGAAAGATGTAACAATATCTTCCAGAAGATTAAATGCTGTCTAAATGCTGGATTGGGCTTTTACATTCAGTCCACCTAAATGTGATCTCAAGAGAGGATACAGTTGATCTTAACTATGCATTATTAAATAGTTACTGAGTTTTATCTCCTATGTGACTACAATTCTAAAAGTGTAATTTAAAATGTCATTGAACTATCCTTATGGATTAAAGATGCAATTAAAATAGTCATTGATATTATCATTTGCCTTTGTATTTATGTAGAACTTGCAGACTTACCACTTACAAAAAAATAAAAGAATTTTCTGTTTCTTTAGGTCAATTCTACCCTTGGTCTAATCTCTATACCAGATGAAATTTACTAAAACATTGTATCAACCTAAAATGAAGTAAAAGAGTAGATTACTTCAGAGGGCATTTTTCTGGCAGCCTAAAGGGTCACCTGCATTTTTTATATCTTTAGAATTGAGGGAAAGAGCTGCTCTGACCTGACAATTCCTGTAGCAGTTATCTAGCCTCATGGGAATTCAACGAGGCTCCTCTGTGAGGGCAGTCCAACCATTAGTTACACATTTTATTCACCCAGAACAACAAATTTTATAATAATTTCACTAATTCTCCCAAATGTTTATTTTTCGCAAATACACAATAAACATAAAGCAAAATAGCATGACATTTTCTTTTCTTAGACACGGTTCTATTGTACTGTCACAAAATAACACTGTCCCATGGATTACTTACCTTGCAATCATAAATTATCAGATCCTGAATTGGCAAATGTCTGAGAAGTGATATTCACAAGGAATTAAAAAACAGCTATTAAAAAACAGCTGGAGACTAGGTGACCAGGGCATCTGACCCAACTCCTGGGTCTGCCCACAGGTGCACGGCTATAGTTCAGAGAGGATAGAAGCTAGTAGTGAGTCCTATACCCTGCACCCCTCCTCCCCCAAGCAGGATCCCTACAGTGCCTTTCTTATTGCTTGGTGCCCACAGGTCTTGGTTTTCTGTGTTCTTTAATGAATATAGTATTATCCAGGCCAGGTTCAGAAGAAGAAAACCATTCATAAACATGTATCACCCATGAAGTACACTGGAAGGTACCTCTTAAAATCAGCTGTTCCTTCCACAACTGTTTTCAAGAGACGAGTCAGAATTTTATTTTGGTTGATTTACAAAAAGTCAGATACCTAATTTTTATTTTCTTCTCTTTGCTTATCTGTAATTTTTTTATTTTCAACATTTTTTTCCCCCACTTTGTGCAGTTTAAAGAGGTATTTGACTACACACACACACACACACACACACGAGGGATAACTACTTAAGATTCTTCTGTAATAATCTTTCTGTCTTTAAAAAGCTAGTGAGGTAGAATACAGATGTGACATTATAGTATAATTGTTGAATTATGTGTTCAATTTGGCTCTTATTGTATTTAGAGATCTTTTCTCAAAATAATTTTGATTTGATTCTTCTAAGCCACTTTCCTCAAGTATGTTCCAGACTACTACTAGTCCAGGATGCTCAGCTTGTTGGTATCTGCAATCAACTTAGTTTGAGAAACAATGCACATTATCACCCACCCACCCATTCACAATCTTTCCTCAAGCCTAAAATGAGTCTAAAAGGCTTGCAAAGTTCTAGAGACTGAGATGGGAGAGGAACACTGGCCATACTGACTGAGTTTTGGGTCCAAGATAAATGATAGTCAGCTGATGTCACCCCATTCCATGTCATTCCTAGCTGATGCTGGTAACAAAAATATGATGTCTGCTACCCCCAAGGGCTACTCTAAAGCCAAGAAGAACACAGTAATCTGGCAAAGATTTGCAGATATTTACACACATTACCAGAGAGGTATAAAAACCTACACAATAAGAAAGTCATTACTATTAATATTTGACATGTAACCTTATGATTGTTAGTCAACTTTGAAAATTGATACAGGTTGAATATCCCTTATCCAAAAAGCTTGGTAAAATAACAACTCAGTAAAAAAGCTTGGGACCAGAAGTGTTTTGAAGTTTTACCAAAAAACTTGGTAAAATAGCAACTCGAAGAAAAAAAAAAGCTTGGGACCAGAAGTGAGAGGAGTATTTGTATATATAATTATATATTTTGGAGATGAGACCCAAGTCTAAACACAAAATTCATTTATATTTCACATATACCTTGTACTTACAACCTGAGGATAATTTTATACAGTTTTTAATAATTGTGTGCACAAAAAGTTTTGACTTTATTTTGACTGTGTCCCATCACATGAGGTCAAGTGTGGAATTTTCCACTCATGGTCATGTCAGTGTCCAAAAAGTTTCATCTCTGAAGCATTTCGGATTTTGGATTTTCAGATTAGAGGTGCTCAACATGTAGTATAACTGTCTTTCTGTTCCACACTAATCTCCAAATAATTTGGCCATTCTTAGTGCCTGAGAAAGAATTATAGATATGTTCCCATACCTTGCAAACAATCTTTATGTCAGAATGCCCCAAACAAATTCTGCCTGATCATAATGAAATCACTGGTTTTTTTTCCTCCCCCATTTGTGACTATGCTAAGAGAATGCATAAGTCATTGCGAAGAGAAGACGCTCCAACTATTCTCACAGGGACTTCCACATAAACACCAAATTTATTTTTCATTTTATTTATTTATTTATTTATTTTGAGGTGGAGTCTTGCTCTGTCTCCCAGACTGGAGTGAAGTGGCATGCTCTCGGCTCGCTGCAGTCTCTACCTCCTGGGTTCAAGCCATTCTCCTACCTCAGCCTCCCGAGTGGCTGGGATTACAAGCACGTGCCACCATACCCAGCTAATTTTTGTATTTTTAGTAGAGATAGGGTTTCGCCATGTTGGTCAGGCTGGTCTCGAACTCCTGACCTCAGGGAACACCAAACTTAAAAAGGAAATATGTGTGTGGGTGGGATTAGTGAAGGAGGTGAACTGTGTGTGTGTGATCACAGGAAGTGACTTGCTCCAGGCTGGGTGATCTGATTCCCTCCTGTTGCTTCTAGGGTTCAGCCTCTGTGACAGCCAACTTTTCTTGAGTGCTCACTGAGCTGTCTATGTTGTATCTCAGCTAATACTGTGTATAGTCTCTCATCTAAACTAGGCACCTTTATGTAGTATCTCATCTAATTCTAACACTGTTTGAGGTAAGACTTGCTACCATCTCCATTTGGGGTTGAGAAAACTGAGGCTTAGACAGTTCAAATAAACTGCCCAAGTCCATATAACCAAGTGCAGAGATTCAAATCCAGGAATAAGTGATCCAAAAGCCACTAGTCTATGTTACATTGAACCATGTTGGTCTGTTTTCTTATTGCTCTTCTCTACTCACAGTGGGAATGCTAAGAGGCAAAATCATAACTCATTATCCATATCTCAGTATTTTCTGCAGTCCCTGATGCAAATTAGGCATGGAGTAAATATTTACTGAACTGAAGCTTAGTACTTTCAGATTACTGTTTCACTTTTCTAGAACCTGGCCACTTGAGGTAATTTATTTTGCAACTAGAAAGTCCCCATTTACTATTGCACTAGTTTCAGTCAAGTGGCCAAATACTATGGCTTTCCTCCAAAATGTTACCTCAAACTGCTTCCTTCCCCTCACTCACACTTCTCTCACTCTTTCTCAGTGAATGATGATATATGTTTATTCTGCAAATCAAAGTTAGCAAGGTAAACAAAAAAACCCCAGGGATACGTATCTGCCACATAGAGACATCATTATGAACATCCATCTGAGAAGTTCTCCCTTCTGATCCTGACATGGAAGGGTGCACTTTTTGGCCTGGCAGATGATGGATTTTGTGCAACGCACACAAGGAGAAGCATATGTGCATTAAACCGTTTCACTAGCATAATTTATAGCAATGGTCGATGGCTGGTTCTACCTTCTAGCTCTTCTGGATTTCTGATTGGGTGTTTATCCTCATTTTTTTTCTGAGCAAGTTGAGGAGGTCATGTAGTATGATAAGGAGAGTAATGGCATGTCACACTTTAGTCCAAAGGAGACTTTGATTCTGGAGTCCCTTTATAAACTCTTTTTCAGTTTCTTCTAAGTTGCCAATGAGAGTATTATGACAACTTCTTTGGTTTTTAAGAGAAGGATTTTCATTCTCAAAGTAAAAATACATTGTTATCACCAAATTTAAAATTTTTTACTCTGAACTAAACCTGAACTATCAAATAGATACATCAATGTAAGCAATTTATGTCATGTTCAATAAAGAATATTTATCCTGTTTTGAACCTGAGAGAATTTTATTGATAATGTTCTTACATTCCTGAAGTGATAAAGTTTCCGATAAGCATCAGGATTCTTCTTAAAAACTTGCACATTATTCTGGACCACCCAACACACAAACAGAAATACTAGCAGATGTTTCTCAAATGTGTTCTACATGTCAAGTTCTGTATCAAGCACTTTCAACTACACTATTTTGTTCAGTCCTCACAATCTGCCTGCCAGGAAAACTTTCACTACTATTTTCTCCATTTTAAAGATGAAAAAACTAAGGCTTAGAGAGGGCAAGAGACCATTGTGGGTGCACACAGTTAATAAATGAGCAACTGGGGGTTGGCTGGATGCCCAAATCCATGCACATAATGAATCTGTCATATACTCTCCCATGTCTGGAGATGTGGATACAAACTAAGCTTCTAACACAGAGCTGAGACAAGGCCCTGGCTCTGAGGTTAACTGTGACCTTGCCAGGTAGGATTTCTTTGTTCATTTTTTTATTTACCAGGTATTTCCTGACAACCTATTAAATGAAGGACTCAAATTTTACACTTTGAATATACTGGTATTAGTACTTGTTCTGGCTCACCTCTGGGGAAAAAAAGCATATACTGAATTTAGTAGAATTTGAGCTTTTCAGAGAAAAGTTTGATGAGCTATTTTTTCAGATTGTGACAAAGAAATAGCCCTAATATGCCCATCAGTTTTTATATATAACGAGTTAAAGCAGCAATAATTGTTTAAATAAAAGATGTTAAACTTTTTTTTACAACTATATAATATTTCCTCAAAATCATGAATATGATTTTTATATGGCCTAATAAGTTAATTTTGAATAAGAAATTATACTTTTCCCCTTAGGATTAACATCCGAAGGCAGTACAATATAGGGAAATAATGGTTTACAATCAACCCTTGTGTGATCCGGTGTGTCTGTTTTGAGAATGGAGATTTTGGTAAAGCACGCATTCTTGAGATAATTTGAAGACCAGTGAGATAATTCTTGGCAAACCACAATAAGATTCTCCAGTGAAACCAATTCCATAAGTATGAAACATTAATCTCGACAGAAACTAAATGCCAGAGTCAGAGTGATGCTTACGTCATTAAAGCCCAGCAACTTAGATGAAAGGCACATTGCCAGTAGACTCAATTGACTACTCTGATGTTAGTTTGCTAAATTAGATAATGGACATATCACATCTCTCTTATAAACCCTATTCCCAAACTTATGATGCATTCAGATACATATTTTACTTTAAACCTAGGCAATCTACTAAGAGAAATTGTGAGTTAATGTTCAACTTTAAAAACATTTTCCTAAATGCCAATGCTGATATCTTATTTGAGGTGAGGACATAGGAGAGGTGAACAACAGACTTAAAATTTCTAGTTTTCTTTTTCATTCTTTCTTTTTAAATAAAAATACTGCAATCCCTACTTTTGATTGTTTTATAGCTCAATTGATAAGGTGTGTTCCTCTTTTTTGTTCAAGAAAATTTAAAAGCAACTAATTTAAATATGCAAAATTATCTTGAGTTGTTCATACGTGAACTTAAAAGCCGTGCAACACAGGAAAATTAAGTAATTATGCCTCCAAGTTATTTACTGCAATTAAGCTCATTTATCATATGCAAATTAGTGCAAACTGGTCTCATTAGTTACTAAATTACTCAATATGAGCTGAACAATGTAGCACTCCAGTTTGTAATGAAAAATCCCTGTAGAGGCAAGCAGTATCAATTAAGCTAATTTGCATATGCAAATATATTCACTAACTTTCTCTCTTTCTATATTTAGTTTTACATTTTCTTACCATTCTGGATCATAGAGACACTACAGGGTCACTCAACTTTCTCCCCTTCCTCTCTCACAGCTAAAGGAATTAATTCAAAATGCTCCTATTATTTGAAATCATCTTATTTTACTTTAGCACTGATGTCCAGCAGGATACCACTTTAGCAAAAAGAGCCATCAGGAATAAGAAGATGCAACTTCCTAGAGATGATCATTTTATGTATATTTACACATTTCAATAAAATTAAGGTGAAATTTTAACTCATCAATAAAGTAGAAAATAGACTTGAAGGTATCACTCTTTCACAGAGGTCTTTTGAAAACACTACCATCAAATGTAAAAGGCATGTTGACTTGGCTAGGCAGCATCTTAATAAATGATAATTTGTATCTTTGTGGTAGCTTTTGAGCTGTTTTAGGTATTTTCACTTTCCTTTGCCCAGATGTTTGAACTGTACTAGTCAATCTTTCATTTTCTTCTGGCATATGAGATTAAAGAAGGTGTCTATCAGCAGATTTGGCATTCTCTACCCACCCCCAACACACACACCCCAACATTGTTATAAAGAGCTCCTTTTGCCTATAAGTCCAGTAGATTTTCCCCAGCAGAATCTTCTACTCAGTCTTCTACAATTGGCTGGGTCTGAGACCAGAGATGCTGTAGCTAGCAATACTGAAACAGTGACAAATATATAAATAAGACACTATTTGTTTTGTTTTATTACATCAACCTGATTAAAAAAAAAAAAAAAACACTTCTGGTAGATCGAGAACCTATATGTTCTCATTTGTCTAACAACAACTCTGCAGGACCAAAAGACTATATGGACCAACTAATCATGATTCTAGGATATGCCTTTTACCAATCTTCAAAGTGTGATTAACAGAAGAAACATAGAAATTTGAAAGCAAATATTGACCTGATTTTCTTCTAAATCTGATTCTTAATGGCCTCTGTAAAACACAGGTTCTTCTCTTATTTGAGGCATAATCCTACCCTGTATTCCATCGTTAAAGGTGCTGAGGAAACGAAAAACCACATGAACAAAACCTGACAGCTCACTGAGGTTGATGACATTATCCATCCTATCCACACAAATCTTTGCTTACTTTGACTAACAAACAGAAAATCACTACATTTGGGCTCCCTTCTTCTCCATCATTTTTAGGAAATATATACCTTAACAAAACTGTTCTGCTAAGGTTATTACCACAGGACATATTTGTGTCCTGAACACGAGGGTTATTTTACTAATAAATGATCCTTGCAGAAACAATCATTCCCCCACTTACGTTGAGGAAGACCAGGCAATCATGCAACCATCCTACCTAGCCTTTTCTGATCCACTCCCAGTCAGAGAACCTCAGGGGTCATAATCTTAGAATGTTCTTGGAGGCTCTTACTCAGTCCCCTCAGAGAGTATGCTCATGGAATTCTCTTTCAGGTTGGGGTTTGAATGTTCTAAAAGCAATACAAAAATTCATTTGTGGCCAGAAATAATGTGGGGTCAATGACATAGATACAAGAGGGTTTACCTAACATGGCCAAGCACAAAATTGACACATGGATACTATTTTTCCACCATTACTTTAATTTACAGCATTTCTTACAGAACATTCTTTTTATTCTCTCAATACTTAGTTTAAATAATAAATGAATTTCTCTATTAGTTATGTACAAACATGTTGGTACTTATTATACTTATCCAACTCACAAAACTTACTTTTATGATCCAAAATAAGTTATGAATAAAGACTATCTTTCATTACAAGTACAGGATAGTTCTTAGTAATGGCATGTATTTTACAAAGTTAGCAACACACACACACACATATATATAGTTCAATATAATATGCTATATATATAATGCAAACATAAACCTATATATATTATATATATATAATATAATACAAACATAAACCTTAAAAATTTCCATGTACCAGGTTTAACTTGTTTAACACCTGTGAGGTGAGTAAAGCAGCATTATTATTATGGAGTTTGCAAAAACAATATTGCAACTTTATATAACAATTATGTAAGCATTATTTACAAAATGAAAGAAACTCAAACCTTTCTGCTGAGGGTAAACAAATAATTAAAGCATTAAAACATTCCATTCATAAATCTGGCACCTAAGGGAAAGTCATTCCAGTAGCTAATTTTATGACTTATGAAGATAGTATTTGCTAACATTTTGTGTTTTGTTAACTTCAATAAGGTAAAATACAAATATCCTATCTGGTCCTTATATTGGAAAAATAACAATAAATAACACGCATACTTTTTCATATTAAAGAAATCATGAAGTGGGAACAATACGATGTCCTAAGAGAACGTTGAAAGCAGGAACCACATTTGTGCTTAATCACATCTACTTTCCAGGAAAGATCCCACATAATGATCTCCTCAAGTCCTCGGATTTTTACTGAGTCTGCCACAAAATGCACAAATCTCAACGTTTACCCCTTGACTTCCCATTCTTCATCTAATTTATAAAAATCAGAGAAGAATTTAGTGAACTATAATGCCTTGATTCAGGCCCACTAGGGCTGAGATTCACAGCCCTGCCATTGCAAGGCTGACATCCCTTGAACCCTCAGCTCTCCTGGAGAAGATGCTGCTGTCCTACGATTCATGCCTGAAATAGTCATAGGTTTACTGAGACTATAATATTGGTCACAGTCAGTGGTGAGACTGCTTTGTGAATGGAGGCCCCAGAGTTTCACAATACACAGCCTGGGCCTTGGCCCTGCCTACATACACTGGTATTGAAAATTGGCTTTGTAATACACAATTTTACATTGATAAAATCACCATTAAGTTTATTATTTTCTCCCTCTCAGTGGAAAAGTAGTCAAATTTTAAGGTATCCCACCAAACTTTCTTTTACCTATGAGAATATATGGCTAATTAGATATGCACAGCAGAGACACATTACATATACATTCAGAGAACGGGCACACCAAAAATTAAGGAGTCTCTCTTACCCCTTACTCTCAAATCCTCCACACCAAGGGGCACGTAGTATGCGCTTCAATGAAACATCACTGGGGCACAGGTAGCAGGAAAGCTTTGGTACCTGATGCAGTGAAGTCACAGGCATTTTCTGAACTCCACACTGGTATTTGGAATTGACCTCTACTTTAGTTTCCAAATTCAATTAGTTACTGAAGCCTGTTTACTCCAACTGTAAGTGTCTTAATTCTTTCCTCTTATTACCATTGTTTTTTAAAATGCCCTTATCATTTTTTGCAGTGTTATAACCCTAGTGTTACCATCCTGGGTTCAAATTCAACTTTGTTACCTAAACGGACATGTGAACTTGAGTTACTTAAGTTTTTAAAATCTTAGTTGACTCAATTTTAAGATGCATGTAATCATAGCACCTATCTCATAGGTCTATATTGTGAGTACCCAATGATGATATAAGAAGAGAACTTAGCACAGTACCTGAAACTTAGTACACAGTAAAAATTCATCATATTTAAGCTGAAATCCATCCAGACTAGGCTTTTCTTTTTAGAAAATATGTTCTTCAATATTTTATCTTCTCTTTGCATTTACACACATACATAGACACGCTGATATCTGCATTAGATATGAACATTCTTAGATGTAATCAAAATACTCAATAGCAGGAAAATGGTTACATAAATTATGATACATCCATAGTATAGAATGGCATTTAGCCATTAATAATAATGAAAACCAATCCTTTCTCAGCACAGACATGACCATGAGATATTGATTTTTAAAGGAGATGGCTAAAGAGCATATAATTGGCCAAGAGTTAGTTTTTCATCTCTTTTCCAATATGCACAAAATGCTTGATCCCATAAATCTCAGACATATAAACATACTCTCACTACATGAAAAACACAAATTTCTTTTGATGATAACTTCTCATTTCCCACCCTTCCTTTACCATGAACACTCAGATTCTTCTCCTTTACTTCCTATTGTTCTTTAGGTCTGTATTCTACACTTACTCCGCACAGTGACTGTTTCAATCCACAAAACCTATGACATCTCTTCAGGATTTGCCCTACTAAAGGATTTATCCTTAGCTACCTTGACATTATTAATACTCCTTCCTCCACCAAAATCAAATCCTGTGGCTTGCTTTTCCTTTCTGTCCATTCCTTTCTCATGTTTACTGGCCTCTTAAATGATGACATACCCCACAGTGGGCTCTGCTTAACCCTCTCTTTGCTCCACATCATTTCCATAGGTCTGTAACCCATTCTTAATTTGAACTATCATTCATCTATACACCAGTGATCAGTAATTCCAGACCAAGCCTGAGAATTGCTCTGCAAAAATAGGACTTAGGTTTCCAAGTGTCTACCTCATATCACCTTGGCTATTTAAGAGACCATCCCTCTCAACTTCTCTCAGGTAGTAGAATCAGACAGCTAGTAGCCAAACTAGAAAACTTGTGGTGATAATTAAATCCTGTCATTCTCTAGCCTTTCACCTCTAATTATGGACCACAAGCTAATGATTCTATCTCAATTCCATAGCTGCCTCTTCATTCACACAGCTCTATCTTGCAAAAGATCTTCATTTTCTCGAACTCTGGTAACAATTTCCTAAATGGTCTCTTTATATCAGTGTCTTACAACTCAGAGACTTCCTGTACATTGTACTTTGATGATAACTCCAGAAATAAACCAAACTCTTCTCTTGTCACTGCTGCATAAAAGCCCTCTCCATAGACTCTTCATGGAGAATCAAGTCTACACCTCCTGGTAATATGGCTCCTATAATCTCTCTTCTTTCATCTCTTATATGTCCCACTGCATATGTGAAGCAGCCATCATATCAAACATCTAAACAGTCCCCAAGTAAGATTTACCACTACTTGTTTACATGCTTTTATGTTTGATGTACCCTTTGGTTGGAATATTCTTCCCTTTTCTTTGCCTAATAAACTTCTATTCATCCATCAACAACTTTGAAAAGTCTTCTTTGGTGCTTTATGGCAAATTCAAAGCCTTGTTCTTTTATGGCCCCATAGTACTTGACCTGTGTGATATTTCTCACTTTATGCAACCTCCTGGTTCCTCTTTCCCTGAATGACTGTAAGCTCTTTAAAGACAGCAGTCATACACAGTGACTTCTCTGTTCTTAGAAAGTATTTGAAACTTGTCGGGGATGAAGGGGAGTGTTAAATGACTATAAACTGTCAGATTGGAGATCATGCCTATACTACTTTGTTGACCACACAGGTTTTTATCAACTATTTGCAAATGAAGAAAGAGTAAGAAGGAGGAAAAGAAAGACAGAATTCATTCCAGTCTTTATGGACCAACCAGATTCTACCATGGACCCTTCTGAAACAACATGTGGAAGCCATCTCATCCTTACTGAACATTGCGATATTGTTGGACACGGTGCAGACATAGGCTTATGGGCTCAAAAGTTTCCCTGCTAGTTAGGCAAAACAACTAATAAGACAGCTTAAGGGAGGCTCTTCTTGTTACTACTACTTCGCAATTCCTTCTTGCCTATAATTCTAGTAGTTAATTTAGAATACTATGTAGTAGTTCTTCCACTCCATAACCATCAGTGCTAAAATCAAATTACACCAAAAGTTCTAGTTTCTGTGGCAATTGTAAGATTACATAGTGCAATCATGCTTAGATGCTTTTCTTGAAAGCATCTTTACCAAGCCATCTATATTTCTCCTGAAAGTCTACAGCTTCAAACTTATTCCAAGTGTGACGAGCCCTATTTAGGAGTTTTCTTGTATGGACATAATTTAAACATTCTGAATTTTCATCCATTTATCTTTTTTCTCATACTCTGAAGCGACACAGAATATGTCTAATCCTTTTTTTTATTTTTTGGAAATAAGGTCTTCAAATAAATAGAGAGGGCATCGATGTCCCTTTTAAGTCATATTTTCCAAACTAAACTCTCTCAGGCCTTTTGCCACTCTTCACGTAATATGATTTCTAGTTTACTCACCAGTCTGGTTATTCTACTCTAAATGGCATCCAGCTGTCTAGGTTGGTGTGACAGCTGATGCAACCACAGTGTGGTGTCTGAATGTGACCCATCCGAAATGGGAACGAGCTTGCAGCCCCATTCTAGATCCTGTGTTCTCTCAATGAAGTATAATGTTGATTTAGCATTTGGGAGAGCCATTTTACATTATATATTTATACTGAGTTTATGTTTGATTCAAACTCCTAAGTTTGTGTTAGTTTTAAATTACTGTAATTACTGAGATACCTTACTCATAGGCCTTTGGAGTCATGATTTCCAGAAAGAATTAAGAAGATAATAATCTAGGATTAGTCTCTGAATAATTTTTCATTGACTAAGTCTTAGGTAACAATTACTGACTGCTTCAGAATAGAAACAGGAATAGTCCTGAATCACATCAGAGTCTAACAATTTATATGCCATGGCCCATACAAAACCTATAATGGAGATTCCGAACAATGTGTGTGTAAGAGAAAAGGAAATAACAATTTGAAGATCTAGAAAGAAATATGATCCTTTCTGTGTCCTTGAAACTAATCCTAGGCTGTAACAAAGGTAATTCAAAATTTTATGTACACAATAGAATAGCAACTCCTAAGGTGTATTTCAAGAAACATCAGTTCTATGAGATATTAACAGATACTAATGGATAAACAAGAAATAAGAATAAACAAAAATGTAAAGTAAGACTTCTCAGGGCTTTAAACTTGCAAATGTGAAAGGTGCTATCTCAGACCTGATGGAACATCAAAATTATCTCAGAAGACTGTTAAAAACCACAAATTCCTGGACTTTACCCTATAAACTCTAGTTTAGTAGGTCTAGGTTGAGGCCCAAGAATGCATCCTATGAGCAAGTGTTGGGTGATTCTGAAACTGCCAGTAAAGACACTGCTTTGGAGAACCACCAGGATTTGACTATGAGCTATTTTTTCATTTTTCTTTTTTTTTTTTAAATGCAGAATCACATAATAGTTTCCTAATGCACATACTTAAAAGATAATATGCTAAATTTAGTATTACTTTTGACAACCTAGAAAAGGAAAGCACCATAAAGGCCCTATTTATAAACTCTGAATGAACAGGGATCTGGAGTATACTTTTATTTTACTCCAAAGTTTATCTCAGAAAAATCATAGCTACCTTTTCCAAATATAGTAAGCGGCCTACGTATCCCAAACTTGTCTGCTTCTCCAATTCTATGTAAAAAGGTATATCTTCCACAGATTAAAAAAAGTGGCCATGGCAACATTTATCCTGGGAGCAGGACCAATGCGGCACAATTATCTGTGGTTGAAGGCAGAAGTGTTGAATCAATGGCAAAATCTTAGTTAAAAAAAAAAAAAGTTTTGAATAAGTGAGATGACGAGTTTGCAATGAATTTTCTCTGGGGCTAGGTAACTACAGTTTCATCCTAGTGACCTTTAACATTTATTTATCATGAAGTTCATTGGCAAAATCAATTATTATTTGTCTCCTTTTACTAGTATTTTTAAATATACTATATTTTCCCCTGAGAAATTTTCTAATTTGGGGAGGCAAACATTAAGATTGGAAGCACTCACAAATACAAACTCAAGCAAAGAACTGAAATTTGGCGACACAAAAAAAATCACAGTACTTTCACAACAAAACTTTGCTCTTCCAAAAACAATATGTAGCTCCAAAGACACACACATAGATCCACTTACAAATACAGCACGCACACAACCATTCTGGGAACAGCCAGTTACTACACATTGCGCATCAACTAAATAGTGCAATTCATCTAAATTATTTCAGCACAAATAATACTTGCCCTCCCTTTCTCATTAACATTCTCTCAAAGGATGGCTTTCTAAAAAGAAAAAAATAAACTCATAAGAATTTCAGAATTCCAAGATAAAATCACAACAGTCAAATATACAGCTGACATTTAAAAAATTTCTTTTAAAAAAAGACTAAACATATGGTTTTTTCTTAGTAAAATATAAGGAAGCTTCTTTTTGTTTTAAAGGTACCTGCAAAATGTGGCTTCCCAAATGTGCTTCAAATACTTCAATGGCTAGTGCACTGGGGCTTCTCCTTCGCTGTGCACCTATAACTTAAAAGAAAAAGAAAGAAAGAAAACAGAACAATTAAGTTGGAGCTCTGATTCATATCTTCAGCTTAGTTTCTCTTGAATGGCATCATTGACTATTTAGTATAACAATGAGATCTGAACCACCACCCAGTATTAATTTTAGTTCTGAGTTGTCTAAGCATAAACATAGCCTAGGACAAATTTTCAACCTAGAATATCGACTTCTAGAAACATCAAAAAAATACATTCAAACTTTAAAAATTTTCCTTTTGGATGGCTTTCCCTATACTGGAATAAAAACATATGAATGTTCAGGTTCCTTTAAAATAAATTAGTACACCGTTTTTCTTAAAATTAAGGTATTGATTTTTTTAAGCATCTGCATACTGCTTTATCTCCCCCCAACCCCGCCCCAGAGAAAACTAAACTTCTTACATCTTCTAGGCTAGGAAGAAAGCAAACAGGAAACTTTTTGTATTTTCTAATGCAGTAACTTCATCACAATTTAATCAGCACAACATATTGGATAAGACATTCTTATTCATGATCATTTGCACTAGTGTTAAGCATCCTGAGATGGCTGGATTTCACATTTACTGCATATTCATGTGTAACTATTCCTATAGGACTGACAAGAAGCCCAGGTAGATCCTTGGCCAGCATGTGCCTCACCAGGTCGGTGACTGTTTCTTATCTGGAGTTCCCGAACACTCCTGTTTTCTCACTCAGAGTCAATCCTGTTCCAGGCACGCTTCACCTGCTTTGCCTGCAGCTGCCTACCACAAAAGGAGTCCTCATAATCCTTAACAAAAGTGGGTTTAATGCATAATAACTGTGGAATCCAGAATTGAGTGTCATGTTTATGATTTTTTTTTTTTACGTGGGGTTCCAATTTATTTTAAACCTGTTCTTACGCCTATTTTTTCTTTTTCTTTTTTTAAAAAAATTTAATGGAGTATAATTGAGCAATGAACTATTCACCGATCAAGCAGCCCCCAGAATCACAGCAGATTCAGAGAGACTCCAGGTATGCGTTGTGGTCAGAACAAATTTATAGACAAAAAAGGGAAGTGATGTACAGAAATCAGAAGTGAGGACATCATAAAAAATCCATTTGCTTTACACTGATTTATTAAAGAAAATATTCAGATGCTTTCTATATTTCTAACAAGTAAATTCCCCATATCTTCCTGCTTTTTTTGAAAATTTTATTACAAACCTCTGCTCTCTCAAGCCCAGATACTACTAATTGAAAATAAAATCAAAATCCCCTACTTTCTTACTTCTAGAAACACTTTCAGCTAGTTGACAGGAAAATTCCAGTGAAATGCTGCTGGGGTAATTCTGTTGCATTTCACTTACTAAGTTGGTGAGTTGGCTCCATAGCTTAGTAGGGATTATAATATAAATGCACTTGTGATTATTGCGCTATGCAAAGTAGGGAGTTTACCCCTGCAAATGTGAGTTTGTATCTGCAATGTCTGCAAGGCACTGTGAAAATGCGTGTGTGTTAAGTATCATTATTACTGACAAGAGAAAAATAACAGAGGCATTTTTTTCAATGGGAAAATTTATAAAATATAATTGAAGAGTGATTATTATCAAAAGAATATTCCAGCTGGAAGGGATCTTAGAGATCTCTACTCCAGCCTCCTCATTTGCTTCAGAAGCAAAACACACAACTAAAAATCTTAAAACAGAAAAATCAGTTTACTATGCTGAGATTAATCTTTATTATAAATATAGACATAGGGTTTTTACAATTTTAATATTCAGATATACTTAAGACAGTACTACTGTGTGTATGTGGGTGTGCACATTTCTGATTAATTTCCTATTCTAACATGCACATTACTCCCTTCAAAACTCCTTTGGCATTTTTGATAATGCAGCTGTCTTGCTGAATACTGTTTTCAGTTTCTAGAGTGTTAATTGCACATTATGGTAGCTTGGTGTGAATGATCCCACATGAATAAAATCTGCAGCCTTTTTTTTTTTTTTTTTTGAGATTATGGAGGTGGGTGGGTTTTGGGAGGGAGAAGCGGGGGAGTTGAAAACTTCTCAAGTGTCCACTCTGTTTTTGAGACAGTAGTTAGGATTCAGAAAGCTCCTTATTAATAGCTCATAATTTGGGGGGGAGCACTTCAGGGCCTCCAATTACAAAGTTCAAAATAAATCACTGCACCCCCCCCCCCAAAAAAAAAAGAAAAAAGGACTAATTTTAGATAACAGAAATCATTCTACAAAGAACTGGATTACAAGGGGGAAAGGGAGTAATAGCCACCAGGTTATAAGGAACCCTAAAACATCACAGAAAAGTTCACTTACTTAGGAGGCCCAAGATACAAGCTCCAGTAACAACATAAAGCTGCTCAAATGCCTTCTGAAAGCATAGAGGCTGTTGTCTTCAGTGGGGGTGTGCGGAGGGCAGTTATTCAAGTCTGGCTATTGATGGCCTTTCTTTTCCTGCTGTTTCTCCACTAGGGTTCAGGCTGTGCCCTGAGGAAATGTCTTCATCCATGAGTTCTATCCGTATAGTTATTCTTTGTTCTCTAAACCCCCTAGAAATCTGAGTGTGCACCCCCATACACGCTAGCATAATATACAAGTATCTTGCAAGTAGTTTCATGCTATTCTATTCAATGGCATTTTTATGTCACTGGAACTTCTCTTGATTTATATGTTTTGCACTTATGCAGGTGATGTGGGCTGTAATGACAGTTCCTAATTTTACAACCAACATAAATATGTTAAACAGGATCCTGCCCATTATGCCCCTGGTAGGAGCCCAGCTTTAACTTGAGCATTAATGCTAACTGAATAGATGTTAAATATGTACTTCTTATCTTGCACTTATCCTATCACATTTGGCATTTTGAGAACTGAGACAATAATCTGATCACTAAAGAATACTGCAAACACAGGTATTTTGTTTCTCCGTGTTAATCTTATTATGTTTATAGAGTATCATTAATGATCTAAAACAGCTAAAGGAGCATTTCCTCAATGGGTTCTGTCATCCTCATCAAAGCAATACATTGTTTATGAAGCTCTCTCAGATTTCTGTATTTTGGAAATTGACAGATTCTAAAACCATCTGGTAGCCCAGACATACTGTATACTTATTATTGCCGAACGGGTCACTGTTTCATCTGATCTACTGACATATTTCACTTATTTGTTTGTCCAACTAAAAGACTATTTTCTGAAATTTAAAGAACACTAACAAAATTAACCTATACACACACACACACACATGCGCACGCACACACACACACACACACACACACAGGGCATTGCTAAATAAATGGAATGTGCAACCACTTGCCTGTGAAGATTCTGTTACCAGCTCACTGAGAGTGAGACGTAAGAGCTATAGGAGTTGAACAGCTTATACAAACTAGTATGAAAAAGAAAGCCCAAGCCATAAGAATTCACTTAAAATTCAATTCAACAAGACTAAATGCCTACTTGATGTTGAAAATTTCTAGCTACTATAAGGTAACTGGTGTTAGAAAACTTAATAGTCCAAAAACTGTTTTATGACATTGAAAACAAAACTAGGTCCAGTATATAATTATCAACACACACCACAACTCTACTATTTCATGTTTTACAAGGGTTAAAAATAAAACGCCTAGAGTTTTAAGAGACTTTAAATGGAAGAGAAATATAGGGAGAAGGGTTTATTAGTTTTTAAAAAAATCAACTAGGAAAATTCTGATTGTCTCAGAAATCCAAAATGATCCAATGAATCACTAAGACTGTGCATTTGGCCTTTCTCTCATTAAAAAGGAGAAGATACACAGGGGAACCACGGTCTAAAACATGTATCTGAAAAATTAGTTTTGCCCCTCCGCAATGTCAGCAGGAAAGTTCTAATCTGGATCCTTCAGCATAACCTCACACGGTGGTCTTTGAGAATTAATTCAGTGCAGTAAAAGGCAACCCTTCTTTGGGGAATACACCAGGCCCTCCCAGTCATATTCCTAACCAGTGCTCCTCACCTCAGGGGAGGCACTCACATGAGGAGGGCTGAGGATTAACGCTCAGTGGGAGTTTGACCTATTCAGCCGAAAGGTCAGCTTGCCATGGAAGAACCCATTACAAAACAGAAGCAGGACAGCTCGGTGGACACACATAATGAAAGGGGAAAAGTCACGAGCCGTACTTGCCTTGTGCCCTGCCCTTTCCCTTCGTAACCCCAGCTCCTTGCCAGCATGGTTCACAATGGGAAGGTGGACCACAGGCAGAGAGCCACAGAGGGACTTGCTATTGGAGGGATCACTTGAAGAAGGTATTCTGAAGTGAAGAGGACTGTGACACTGTGAGGCAGGGTTTCCAATGGATTGTTTTGTTAGGCCAAGGCAGTCACTGGTGGATAGGAAAGATCATTTCAGAGGTACTTCCTTATCCTCCCCCATAAGGTGGAGGGCAGTACGGAATCACGGGCAAATGTAGTCTTAAAGTTCGGCAGGTAGTATCTCAGGAACGCCTGGCAAAAAGGCAGGCTTCATGCCCTGTTACCCCCGATAGCTACCCTCTGAATCCTTCATCTAAGGGGCAAGGATCTGTTCCCACACTCAGCCTGGGGGAAGGGAGCACTAAAGGGCGTGCTTAATGGAATCCCTGGACATTGACTTCCTGGGCTTTGGCTAAGTAAAGTCAGGGGCTGAGAAAGAATGGAATATAGAATGCTTAATGAGTCTTTCCATGGTATAGAAAAAAAGGAAAGGGATTTCCCTTGAAGAATCTCAATTAGTCTTCCTCACTGTAGGGCCAAAGAAGCCAGGGAGGGTTTCCTCAGGAGCCCCAGAAGTTCGTGAGCTATGTATGAGTGTGTGTATCTGTTTCTCTATCAAATAAAATTTCTCAGTTTGCATGTAATATAGGCTAAGTCTTTATTCTGAAACTGGCCCTCATCACTCTGCCTTCTGTGAGGTCCATTTTCACAAATTGTATTCTTTCAATACAAAACTCCTCAGTATTTGTGCATGGCTTAGACACTGGGAGATTTTCAGGTTTGGAGAAGAAACTGAACTAGCACTGGGTACCAGCTTCACCCATATAGCAACATGACAACTGAAATTCTGTTGTTGAAAGCACTGTATGTGAAGTTTTCATGCAATATCTATATATACATATATGATGCACTGTTATTGTTTTCATATATATGAAAACAAATAATAACAGTGCTTTTTCAGTGTACTTTCATCAAGATTAGTTTCTAGTATTAAAATATAGGATAAATGATGACTGTAGAAGAGAAATAGGGACACCCATTGTTAATTGGGCACGTGATTAATCACATATCTGATAACAAATAAATACTAGAAAAAAAATCTCATGTATTCAGGAGTAGTACACTTTGGGTTTATTTTTAAATTCCTATTTAGGGGATTTTTAAAAACAAAAAATCTATCTTCATAATTCATATCTCAGACCTACTAACATGTTATATCACCAATTTAGACAAAAAAGAATATTTAATCCAATAATGCAATTGAAATTTTAAGAAGTCTTACGATGATCCACAATTTTTTGATGCAATACATATTTAAATATCTTCCACCATTTAAGTATGGGTTGACTGCATTAGGTAAAATAATTAGGGATCAGGTGACTGTGCAAATTTTAATACTTGTAAATGAACTGCTTTTGGGAAAAAGAAACCATGTCTGCTTTTCCTAAAGAAGTATATTTATATTGCTTCAACTATTAAAGAACTAAGGGGAAAACATACAATGTCTAATTGATCTGTTTAATCAAGGGAGTGTTTACTATGCACTTTCTCAGCTTCTTGAGAATTAAATAGTATTCATATGATATTTGAAAATGTTTATCATTTTCTACACCAAAATGGCATAGTCCTCTAAATGTGAAACAGCAACCAAATGTCACTGTAGTAAGTCTTGAAAATGTTTTTGTATATGTGGTCAGCAACAAATTACAGGGACCTCTTAGTACAAAGTTTCCATTTTAAAGATTCACTTTGCCTACCCACCTTTCTTTTCCATTGAGGGAAATGAGAATTCCTAGGCAGATATTTCTCCTTCTGTAGCTGGGAAAGGGGGAAATGGCCTTTCTCCAACAATCTGGTAGTTACTATAAGAATACTGTATGTCCCTCACACGGGCTACATATGGGGTGATTAACATTCTTCATAAGAGAACCCACACTTCCCCTTGACAATGAAATCCTTAAGGCAGTGGGTTAAGCTGCTGTTTGGAGTGATAGCACTTGAGGGAATGAGGTCAACGCCTGACGGTCAACATCTCGGAGGACAGAACCTCAGGAAAATGCAGGCGTGATCCACAGCCTGGGCTGAGGCGTGGAGAGTGGGGTACATGAGGGAAATCCTCAAGAGATGCAAGGGGTCCTGAGGAGTGGACTGGCCTAAAAGAAGAGGACATCCCTGACGTACCTGAGACTCCAAAAGTGCTGTTACTAATTTTAAAAAATGGCAGTTATTACACAGTCATTCCAATTTTACTTGCTTAATTATTCCAGAAGAACAATAATTATAAGAGAGTAATTTTTTGGGGGGTGGGACTTTAGTCCTTAACAACTTAAAAAACAGCCAAGGCTTTCCTAATATTTATTGGGTTCAACCACTTGATGTCACAGGGATTGCTTTTGGATGTAAAGCTTAAAGTTAACTATTTAATTCCCTTTATATAGTGAAAGAAATGAGAATTTCCTCTTTTTCTTTACAAAATAAATAAAAAGTAAAAAATTAGATCATCCCCAAAATTAATTCCTATCTTTAAATTCCCAGCAGAGATATGGAGTATGCTGGGGTGAACCCACCAGCCCCCTCCCGCCCCCACCACCCAATTTGGGGAAGTTTGGGGAGTGAGAAAGTTACAAAGCGACTTCAGAATAAAGAATATAGAATAGGAGGATCTTTGAGGGCTGGAGAGTCTTGATTTTTAATCTAACATGAACAGATCAAGAAGACAGAAACTAATTTCTTCTGGCATCAGGGCTATGGTGGCAAATATGTACTGAGCCTCAGGCTGAGGCATGCACTCTGCTGGGAACTCGGGATGTGAAGCTGACGAGGATCCAGTCCACTGGGCAAGGCACGCCTGCGTGTCAGAGGAGGCCAGTGGGCCACACAGAGTGGGCAGCACAGATCCCTGTCCAGGCTCCAAGCATGAACACATTCCTGATGTAAGAAGGTGCTCTGCTTTCTGAGTACAATCTGCAGGTTCTAGTTTTGAACTGCTTCTGTTGTTGTTTGAATTCTTCCTCTTCCAGTGAACACTTTCCTCTACAAAACACCTACTGCATGTATGTCAGGCAGGGATACCATGTGTCTCTCATGGATTAAGCCCACAGTACACAGAAAGACACCGTGAGCTCTCTGATAATGGCTCTCAAAGGGAGGGACAAAGAGAACATATCAAATTTGGGATGTGAATACAGCACTAACTTTGCAAAGTTTAATACTTGACTTTTCATTGGCAGAAATTATCTTCCCTACAAATACACTAAATTTTTTTTGAGCAGTTAAATTTTTAATAAGGGTTAGATTTGGTACACTCTCTCTCAAGAGGGGAAAGGATGATTACACTTTCATTTTACAAACTGTCTTAAAAGCCTTTCCAGTGAGTGCCGCTTTACTGCTGTCACCTCCTCTGACCTCAGCAGCAAGCAAACAGTTATGGCATGATTCCACCCAGTAGGAAGGGGGTGGAGATTACCACTGAAATAGTGCAGTGTCAGTTGCAATTGCTGATAAAAGGAAGACGTCCACATCTGGTATCTTGATTTTTTAGTTTTCAGTCTGATCCCAAAGCTTCGTGTTATGACATTTGTAACATCAGCTACAAATACTGAGGTAAGTCAGGCACAACCTTATTACTTCCAGTCTAATGCTCCATTCACCCTCTAGGCCTTCCTAGGCCACTGATACGACAGGGAACTGACGTTGGCTCTGCAGGAAACAGCTTGTGTTTCTGTGGGAGAAAGAACACAAGGTCTCTTGCCTTTTCCCTCTTCTCTCTCCTGTTCCTCCATTCATATACTCAGTCATCCTCTCTGTCTCTCACTGTCTCTCTCTCCTTAGCTTTTGGGCCACATCACTTCTTGGCATCATGCTCAGTAACTTGTTTCCTGCCAAAAGAAGAGTCAACACAAAGAGTTGTGTGAAGCAGTAGGGTATTGGCCCAAGGGACACAAGACTCTGCTTATAACAGCACCTGCTATTGAAAGGTCATTCTGATCAATTTCCAAAGCTCAACAATCACAAGTTATGGAATTACATTTATGCATCCAAAATGTAGTGAAGCCTTATAATATGGAAGGTATCAACCTTGTTGACCAAGATCCTAGGGATATAAGCCAGGCTCCTATTTCCACTTATAGATACGTTAGCAGAAGAAAGCTAAAAGTATCCATGGGAAATATTTGTTGAGCCTCTATCTGTGCTGGACACTGTGTCAGGGAATATAAAATTGAAAAGGCACCTCCTAACCCTCCAGATGATCAGAGTCTACTGGGACAATGACATATAAGCAAATGAACAATATGCAATAAAAGTACAACTCTCAACTCAGGATGGAGGTGGGGAGAGGTGGAGTCAGGGAAGGCCTTAGAATAAGGTACTGCCAGAACCGGAGTATGGAGTGAAGTTACATGAACAGTGCACTATCATGGCCAGGACCCTGGGATCTACTGATCAGACATGAAGGCAAGGGCAAAAGCATGTTAACGTAGCTACACACACATGTTCCAGGCGCATCATCCTGCCCACGCCAACTTGCTTTCTCTTAAGCTGCGACAACGATGGACTGTCATATTCTTAGAAACTTGAGGGACTGGGACCCCACCCACAGTGCCTTCTTGGGGCTCAATACTGCGTAACAGTCACATAATTACAACTGGTAGACCAATGTCCATTTGGCACTGTCCGAAAACCCCAACTTCACAATTCTCTCTCCCCCTCCACCTAAACATCACTGCTTAGATGAAAACCCTGACGTGCACACCTGCATCGCAGTATCTGGCTTGGCACCGTGCTGGGCAACCGAGTCACTAACCAGACTGTTGTATCACCTCCGTGTTCTGAAGGGCACTTCTGTGATTCAGGTCACTTACTGTAGAATATCTGATCCATTTCCAGGATGTGCTTGTCCTCTCTGCTGGGAGAAGGAGCTCAATGGGAGGGGTCACATTATGGGGAGACAACTACACAGAGGAAAGGATTGGGGTTCTGGAGTCAGGCAGACCAAATTTTAAATCCTCTATTTTTCTCTAATTAGCTGGGTGGTCTTAGACAAATTAGGTTCCATGGACCTCAATTTCTCATTCTGTCAAAAGGGTTAATGCCTCTTACAGCAGTTGTGAGGACATGTGACATGCCCTGCCCTGATTTAATTGTCCTCCTGGAGCTTATATGCATAGTGTTGTCTCTCCCACTAGCAAGTTACCTTCCCAAGCCAGAGGAATCATTCTGTGCTTTGCCGAAACCCCAGCATTTAGAATTGGGCCCAGAATGCAGAAGGCGCACAATAAATACTTGTGAATGAGTGAACACTCTAGAGCACAGTGCCCAGCCCATGGGGGCGCTAAGCACATCTCAGCTCTCTCCTCTTTGTTGTGAAAAGCAGAGGCCGGGCCAAAGATGACTTTTCTCAATAACTATCTTTATTCCAATTTTAACAGGAATATTAGGAATTTTTTCCCCTGTATGTTGTCACCAGCTTCTGCCTTTCCTACAGTGTGCTATCAAATCTATAGTGTCACCACAAACCCTGCGAGCCAACTGCAATCAGGGCCTCAAACCAGTGCAAACATTTCACACACACTTGGGCAAAGAGCCAGCAATTCACTGAGTGTCAGCAACTGCCCACTGAATTTTCTTTTGAAGGATTCACTCATGCCCTATTCCAGCAGTAATTGGCATTCGTTTTAAGATGCTGAATGCCTCAGACATAACTTGATGAGATAAATGTACATAGCCACCACCCCTGCAAACTGAAATCAGCTCTTATAACCCCACCATCTCCCCTCTAATTTCACATAAACAAAAGCCCACCAATTTTCAATGGTAACTATGCAGGAGCTAGGTCTTACTTATGTTAGCTGATCAAGGTCTGCATCACCATTGCTGCCTGACTTTTGGATACCTACAGAGGCTATGATTTAGGGAAAGTTAGAAAATAACAAGAAAGATGAGCACAATTTGGAGGATGCAGATTAGTAAAGAGGCTTACAAGACTGTCTGACCTAGAATCGAGAACATATCTGAGCAATATTTTTATGCTTATCACCACCATACAATGAATTAAGGAAAAAACACTTAACTTGAAGACCTATTATTTAGACTCAAGGCTGAGTTCAAGCCTTTCTCTATCAGAGGTTCTTAATGTGTTTCTTTCTTTGAATAACAGGGCTGTTTAAGCAAACCCTCTTCATAAGACAATATTCAAACACAAAATTTTGCATATGCAATTACGAAAATTCCAGAGAGCTTCTGAAACCCAGCCATAGACCCCAAGTCAAGAACTCTTGCTTTAGACAAGAGCCAAGCACCCACAGATGCCCTGTGTCATCAGTGGGACTGAACAACTGATTCACTGAGTGAATGAGTAAGTAATCAAATGAATACTCAAATGAACGAATGCAAGCAGATCCAGTCAAGAGAGAATGCACAACTAAGTCAGATACTTGTATTCTGTGAGGAGACTGTGGGACTGAAAGCAGCAGCCAGTTAGTTGGTTTATTCACAAAACTGCCTTGTGGAATTATATACTGCTCCTCCCCTTCTAAATGCAGACAGAGGGAGGAAAGGAAAAAGAGATAATGAAGGTTTGCAAATGAAGTGGGTACAACTGTGCAATCAATCAACATTTTCTGAAAAAGAATCTGCATCACTTGCCAAAAATTTGAACTGAATAACTGAACCAGAATTCTGATGAGAACGGACTTTGCCACTAGCCAGTCATTTTTATTTGTTTTCCAGCTGTCTTGCTTCTCTCTTCCAGGAAGCCACCGGTCTCTTCAGTGTGGCAAGTTCAGGCAATGGGAACTTATTTAACCACGGTTCAATGTATACTCTGTATTCTCTATTTTAATAAAACTTTACTGAGTGCTTATCCAGTGCCAGGCACTGTTAGTTGAAAAGGATATAATTCAATTATCCATCTAAAGATTCATTGAGGGCCTACTAAGTACCAGGCCATGGACCACTAAAGAGTGAACAAAGGAGACAGACAAATGGGCCTGCATGGAGCTGGTATTCTAGTGGGGAGCCAGACGACAACAATAATAGCAACAACACATGCACATCTCCATATAAGCAGCAGTATGAAGGAACATTTCTAAAAGGGGAAGTGAAAAGTAGGGACAGAGATTTCTGTATTCCATGGAAGATCAAGGAAAGCCTCTCCAAGGATATAATATTTGAGTAGAGACAAGAATAAAGGGAAGGAGGGACATGATGTCCAGGTGAAGGGAAGAGAAGATATAAAGGCCCTGAGATGAGAGAAACTTCTCAGGTTCAGGAAATGACAGGGAACCAGTACCCTCAAGGAATTTAGAGACTGGGGAGAGAGAAATACAAACTGTAAAAAAGTAATGGTTGGCTGGGCACGGTGGCTCACGCCTGGAATCTCAGCACTTTGGGAGGCCGAGGCAGACGGATCATGAGGTCAAGGGGTAGAGACCACCCTGGCCAACATGGTGAAACCCTATCTCTACAAAAATGCAAAAATTAGCCGGGCATGATGGCGCGTGCCTGTAGTCCCAGCTACTTGGGAGGCTGAGGCAGGAGAATCACTTGAACCTGGGAGGTGGAGGATGCAGTGAGCTGAGATCTCGCCACTGCACTCCAGCCTGGGCAACAGAGCAAGACTCCATCTCAAAAAAAAAAAAAGCAACAGTTTACCTGGAGGACTGCAGGAAAAGGAGCATCTAACTCTAGTGAAATTCAAAGATGTAAGCGAAAAGAGAGCATCTGGGCTAGATATGAGTGTTAGTTTTCCAGGCAAACAAGCCACGGATTGGTGGGGCTGAGAGGAGCATTTGGGTAGAGAGAACACACACAATGGCACGAACTGCTGAGCAAGGCACGGGAGATTCATGCATGAAGAAGACATGTTGGGCCCAGTCACAAATGGCCCCATCAACACTGCAAAGGAGTTCTCAGTTCACACACGGCATTCAGCATCCATCTGAAAAGTTAGAGCACAGAGGGACACAAGCACGTGTGTGTGTTATATCACCTGAGGCGTGGTGCAGAGGGTGGAACTGTGTTTGGGGGAAAGCTGAAAACGTGGCTATTGCATAGTCTAGCCAATAAATGATGACGAGTTGACCCTAGTAACTAAGTTAGTAAGACCATAGAGAGGGGTTCAATTCTAAAGGTATTTAGGAGGCAGGATTGAGAGAGCTTTGTGATTAACTCATAAGGGAAAAGCGAGAGTGCAGTATGAAGTCTGAGTTATAACACAGTACAATGGTTTCTTCCTTTCCTGTGATAGGACATTGAGGAAGGCAGGAAGGTGTTAAGGAGAAGATGGGAAGTTGAAGGGAGGTGTCTTTAGGACAAGCCCATCGTGATGCCTAAAGGGCCTGAGGCACAGAATTGAGTTTTTGGCAGAGATGAGGATTCGGCTGTAAGTCGTTAGCACACAGGTGGGATTAGAAGCCACGAGAGGACAAAATGGGAGGTGGGCTGGGGACCCAGCCCGGGGAACATCTGCATTTATAAAGAGGCAGAAGCAGGGAACCAGCAAAAGCCTGAGTGCCGACAGCGAGTAGAGGGTGGATAAAGAGGCAGCCATGTCCTAGAAAGAAGAGAGGACATTTTAAGGAGAGACTCATGGACTCTGTCAAATGTCATGGGAGAGCCCTGAAGATCTTGGGCAGGGGCACTGCAGTCAGTTGAGCAGCAAATGAGAGGTCAACATTTCTGAGAATTTGGAAGGGAAAGAAAGGAGAGTAAGGGATGACTCTCCTATGAAGGGAGAGTAATGGGAACATACCCAAGGTTAAGGGATTTTTTTAAAAGTGACTTTGGATGTTTATACCCTGAGAAGCAGCAGCAAGCAAAAGCCATGAGACACATATGAAAAACTCTTTTAAAAAGCTACAAAATTACCAGGAGTTTAGATAAAGCTGAGAAATAAGCAACACACTATTTTTTTTTTCAATATTTTACTATAACTTGATTCTACAAACTTAAAGTACCATGGTGTGGTGCCCAGCCACCACAATAGGGATCTCAGCCTCCAGTTCTTCCAGATGATGTTTAAACAACATAATGATCTATAATCCACATCCAGAACTAGAATCGGATAGGGAAAGCTGCCTGAATGTATCTAAACCCAAGCCATCATTGTTCCCCCAAAACCTCTGTCCCTTCTTGCCCACTGTTAATGAGTCTCCATTCTGCTAGTCCCGCAGGCTATATCAGAGCTGTCTCACCTTGGTTTTCTCCTCTGTGTAAATAAGAAATCCTTTGCAAGGACTCCAGTCTCCACTACTAGAGTGACTTTCCTATTAGGTTCATGAAGACATGAAACTTCATATATAGAGATTTACAAAGATACCAATATGCTACAAAAAATGCAAGACCCCACTTTGGGATGACACTGTTTTGAGGCTTCCTCCTTACTTCATGCTACCAATACTATCCATCACTTTGATCATCAATAAAAATGTTTTCTCCTGGTCCAATTGGCTCCAAGTTTTCTGTCTTTGTATCTCTTGCCATGGCAAAAGTTCTCCAAATGTCATAAATAGAGGAGTTACTTGGAATTGCTTTTGGAGTCCCTACAACTCCTGGATCGCAAAAGCAACAAGTATTTCTTCTTTGCAGCCAAGATCTGTCAAACACCCACAGGCAAGTATTGCAAGTGATTATTAATATACACAGGTGTGAGCTAAAAGAATATTAAATCATCAAAAGAAACTAAAATGCATTATTTAATGAATTTTGATTATGCCAATAAAGAGAAAGCCAAGACTGCTATATGTGGCAGACAAAAAGGTCTTGTTTCCCAATATATATATTTTTTTTTTAACAGAAGCCATTGCCTTATCATCACTGAGGTTGAACTTTCTATCTGGCAAGTGAGAAAGAGATTTTTTTTTCGGGAATTTCAAAAATGTTTATATAAACTTCATCCTTAGTACTCAGAAGAAAATACTAAATGCTCACCTCAACTTGCTCCCCTTAGCTCTCCTCTCATTTTTATTCCTCTCTGAGACAGTCTGCTTTGAGG